>NC_065903.1:303030-606060 GCF_905147045.1 Nymphalis io
GAGAGTTTTGGTGCGTTGTCTCTTCTCTGTGGCGGAAAACACTTGCGGGATGTGTTTTGCAGTATTTTGACCAGCGTGTCGGTTCTCTCATCAATGCTGCTTATGGTTTCCAACGCGGTGAATTGATTTTGAAGTTCCATTTGGAACTTTTCGGAGCCTTGAGCAGCTTGGAGCATGGTAGGTCGGAGAGTAGACCTCATCATTCTCGATCTTTCGACTTTTAAGTTGATATTTAGAGTGCCTCGAACCAAGCGGTGATCACTTCCGGTATTAAACCTGTTGATCACTGAAACATCTCTAAATATGTGCCTTTTATTCGAAATGATAAAGTCTATCTCGTTCCTTGTCACGTTATCGGGGCTTCGCCAGGTCCACCTCCTCTGAGGCTTCTTTTGAAAGAAAGAATTCATCAAAAAAAAGCCCCTGCGCTTCGAGAAAGTTTACCAGCATTTGCCCCCTGTGATTTCTGCAGCCCAAGCCGTAAGGTCCGACTTTCGATTCACCGCTATCTTGTACTCCCACTTTAGCATTAAAGTCTCCCATAACAACATTGTAGTGGGCCCTCGAGGTGTCGTTGAGGGCCTTTGCGATGTCCTCGTACATCGCTTCGACCACATCATCAGAGTATGTCGAAGTTGGCGCATATACCTGTACAACCTTCAGGGAGTACCTGTCGGAAAGTTTTAGGACAAGGTACGCTACCCGATTCGACACACTACTGATTTCCACAATGCTGCTAATGAGATCCTTTTTGACAAGAAAACCGACACCACCCTGGGAGAGGTTATCACCTTCGCGGAAGTAGAGTAAGTTACCGGACTCTAGAGTTATCGTGTCCTCCCCCTGTCTTCGGACTTCAGATAACCCCAGTATATGCCAGTTTATATGACTTAACTCTACTTCTAATTCGGCGAGGTGATGTTCCAGCCTCATCGAGCGTCCATTATACGTTGCCATTTTCAGTCGTTTTATACGGTAGCCTGCCGTGAACCGGTGATTCTTAGCACCCCCTGCCCTGCCGATACCGCGACCGCTACCTTGGTCGGGCCTAGCGGGCTTGCCGGTAACTGGGGGCCTTTTTTTTGGGCGCATCTGCCATTAAGGGAGGGGTTTGCCCATACTCGCCGCGCTGGGCAGGCGTGTTGGCGAGCGCAGTAGGGGGTAAGATGTTTATGGGAGGGGGGACGCTGCTGCCCATCCCCCCTTTTCCCCGTCCCTCAGTCGCCTCTTACGACACCCACGGGATGAGATTGGGGGAGTACTATTCTAAGCCGGTACTCCACGGCGTCGTACACGGATTTAATATTAATTTATTAGATATAAGAGCTTTTAATAGCATACTAGCCTATCCTGTCTCGGATCAGGCTAGAATGTAATATAGAGTAGTACAAGTAGGATTAAGACATATAATTATTTAATTTTTGTTATTTATACGTTGATTTTGTAAACTGATTTATTATGTTTAGTTATTCCTATAGGGGTGGCATGATCACTCGGTGACAAAACCCCTCTTAAATAAAGATTAAAAAAAAATCCAGTTACTTTATAAGTTCCATACAAGTATGGAAAAATGAATTCTATTAATATTTATGTAAGAAAACCTATTGTTATTGGTTTGGTACAGTATTTATTTCAAACTTTAAGTTAAAGTAACTTTTAAAAAGATCCAAAAGAGCGTAACTGACATTACTTAAATAAAGTAAATATTTGATATTTGTTCTTTCGTGATATCAATATAAATAATGTCATTTTAATGGGGCGTTTGTAATAATATAAGTGAACATAATGGTCGTAGAGCACACCTTGAATCAAAACTTTTCAGCATTCCTTGATTAGACCGTAATAGCTCGATATTATTTTGTTATTTACATAATATAAATAAACATTACAGGTTGAATCTAGAGCGTTTACTTACTTACTTAATACAGTTTGTATGTATTTCGCTGCCGTTTTGCGAAATACAGCAGGTGATGAGTTAAACAAGTCAAGGCTTGGATTCCAGGCCCTGACACCATTGAGCAAAGTCAACGCGCGTATTAAAAGTGACTCGCTTACCAGTACCAATCGACAGCCGGGCACCGCAAATAGCTTGTGTAGACGAGCGCGAGTGTATTTGTCAGGAACGCTCAACGATATTAGCTCTAACACTGAGGGATTGAAAATGAACTTGTACAAATAAACTAGGATAAAGATAAGGATACCCTACGAAGAACCCGTATTGCTTGTGGTAAAGCCATCTCAAGAATTTTTTTTTAGTCTCTCCACCATGGGTTTGTATTTTACCTCTTGTGGACTCCAAATAACTGAATTACTTTCTAACGTGCTTCTGACGAAACAACACAAAATTTTGACCGCAGCAACACTTTCAAGGTTTTTTGACTGCCTCAAAACAAAAGCTAGGGATTTGTGGGTAGTAGTAACATTGTAAACGTGGTCGGTAAAGGTTATCACTCATCAAGACTCCCAAGTCTTTTATAGTAGATTGCCGCCTTAAAATAACGTCGATTAAACGATAATCGTACCTGGCCGATGTGTTTGCGAGTGTGAATATTATTATAGAGCACTTTTCATTATTAAACAAAAGCCTATTCCGCTTACTCCAATCTCCAATATTTTGGACGTCTTTTTGTAGCAACAAGCGATCCAATAGCGTTTAAAAATCAGAAACTCGAGATGCCCTAAACCTTGACTTATTCTGGAACACGTAAAATACGGTTCTGAGAGTGGTCCATTAAACTGCATATACTGTCTCCAGTTACACAAAACAAAAATTAATTTACATATAGATATAATTAATATCCAAATGAGCTTTTTCGTTAACACGTAGTCCCATTAACATAATGATGGAAACTTACATCTTAAATCATGTTAAAATTTAATGTTAACTCTACATGGTTAATTAAATAGCTACCTACAGGTAACTGTTATAATCCCCAGCGACACGGATCCCCGGTCATATAGCCTAAGCGATTTATAGCCACTTAACACGATACGACGATGCGAGGTAAAATTATCATTAATTATATAAAATAATATGGTCACGTATTTATTTGAAATCATCTTACTTATGTTCAATTTTAATGATCCATCTTATGTATATTAGAAATATATATATACAGTCGAACCTCGATAAGTCGAAAACCTCCAAGACCCGAAAAAATGTTTTGTTACTTTCCCTTCAAGCTCCAAAACCTCCATTACTCGAAATCTCAACGCTCTATTACTCGAAATAATCAGCGAGTCCCTGCAAGCCATCTTGGTACATATTTTACGTCTATAACTCGAAAAATTAAATTGCGTCTCTGTACCTCGAACATAGCAATGTTTTATTTTACAAACTTTCCAACTCGATAATTTGAAACCAATTACGTGTATAGTTCGAAGAAAAATAAGTTATCGACTTTAAGGATTTGCCGACAATGTAAGAACACCACTTTATACCTTAGACAGTGAAATAGATAGACAGCAACCTAATTATCTAAAGGAAAAAAATACAGACTTTTTTTAATACGTACCTACTTGTACCTACAAATATTTTTTATTTTAAGGATGTTATAAAATAATGTTGATTTATAATAAATAAAAATATGTTTGTTACCTCTGTAACTTGAAATTTTATTTATATCAAAATCCGCCTTAGTCAAAATCCTCTATAAATCGAAAACTCTATAACTCGAATTTTTTGGCGCCTCCCTTGTTGTTCTAGTTATAGAGGTTCTAATGTAAAATATTTTTACAAAATGTAATAGAAAAAAACTGCAATCACCTTGACAAAACTTATTAATATTAGGAAGCAGTTATTGCATGCGTGAGCTAACAGGCTCGTCTAACAAAAAAATGTTTTTATTATTCATCAATTCAAATATACGCACAATAATAAATAAATACTCTTCATAAGATATGTACGACACAAATTAATTGCATATTCTAAATTCGTAATACATTCAAAAAGTGATATGATTATTGTTATCGTGTAATTATAAGCTCTATCGATGTTACATTGAAAACTGATTTGATTGTATATGTCTCGAGAATTCTCCATAAATACCAAGTAGACAAAAATAGTTTATGCACAAAGTTCAAATTAAGTTTGGGAATTTAAAACGATTCATTAATTAAACGAGATTTTCCATTTAAGTTTTATTTGCAACTCGCTTAATACAAAAACTATCAAGATTTTAATGCACTAATTTATGACGATGTATAGCGTCGTAAACTATTTATCCCATAATCCATAGCACGAGCTGGAGTGGGATTACGACGCGCGCGCCGCTAATCCCGTGCGAGGCAGCGCATCTGCGATCCCGGACCCCGGAGTGTTTACACTGCATATTGGGCGCTGGGAACATCACCAGCCGGTGTTTGTTCTTCTGAATCCCGTGCTTGCTTTTCTTGGATGATTTTGCATTGTGACGCATTAATTATTACAAAGATCGATACACGCCATTAATAAACATCTTACTTGTTATAGTAAGCGGAAATTAAAAGACTAGATTCTAGCCGAGAAGCAGTCGAACAGCACAAAGATCACGTACCGGAAGGTCGCAGCTTCATATCCGAGCATGCGACACAGTACCCACGTGCTTATTTTGTGATTATTTATCACTCGTTGGTGATGAAAGAAAACATTGTTAAAGATAATAATATTACATATATTTTTACTGCGGCATTGATTATTAAATTTTGAGTTAGGAGAGTAGAAATTTGCCCAGCAGTGGGAAATTGATATGCTGGGCAAATTTAAGACAGCCAATGAACAGAATTATAGAGTTTTTTTTGAACGATAATTAGGTATTAATAAAAATTTTAAAAGTAAATTGAATTTTTTTAAAGCAGTGGACAGTTAATACTCTGAGGAACAGTACATAAAACTAAAAAAAAATTTAAAAGAATTATTTATTTAAAAAGAATTATTTTATTGAAAGTCTTAATATGAAATGGGATATATTTTGTAGTAGACAGAGGCTACTAAACACTGAAACCAACCATCGTTCAAATGATCAGGCTAGATTAGAGCGAGCGAGTCAGTGACGCGTAGGTACTTCCGGTCGCTTATCACCACTTCCTGTACTCAGCGGTCCATGATCACGATACAGCCTCCTGTGTAACAACGTTCATGTTAGATTGACTAAAGTGGTGTAGTAAGTGGCGTTGTACACTTGTTTGCTAGATGTACACACAGTGCCTTTTAAGGAATATTTTTATCTCGTGACAAAAACTCTGTTCATCTTATGAGTTCAATGTGCTTAAATATATTTAAAAAAAAGCCGAGATGGCCTAGTGGTTAGAACGCGTGAATCTTAACCGATGATTGTGGGTTCAAACCCGGGCAAGCACCACTGAATGTTCACGTGCTTAATTTGTAAATATATTAGAGATTGTATTATTTAATCTATGCTCTTTGAGCCCCTTCGATCCAGAGGTTAGGTGTGTGTATTGTAACCGAAGATTACGTTCAAACCTAGGCAAATCGTAATCCGAATTGATGCAGCCACCTTTACTTAAAATAATAAGCTTCAAAACCTTTTCTTCAAAATCGAGAAGAGTCCTTCCCCCACAGGGTAATATTTACAGGCCGTTGTTTTACTGTCTTTTATTCTGTTATCGGTGACGATAAAATAAACGGTTATACTAAAAACGGTTAAATTGTAAAATATCAACAAGCAATGATAGATTTAAACGTATAATATGATTTTTTAGATACTTTTTTAAATATTTTGTGCCGAATAAAGTAATTAAAAAAAATAACTTTATTGTATGTAATGTAAATGCCACCTACGTAACCGCTGCGGAAGTAGCCGCCTTGCAGTCGATGGCTGAAGCCACAGAGGCGAGGCGTTTAAGTGGCAGTAATTAAAAACATGTCAGACGCCAGCGAGAGATTATTGCAGTGGGATTCAGTCTTACGGGATTATAGACCCGGGCTTACTCGTCTCAAATATTGTGGTTTCTAACACTAGTAGATCATTAATAGACCCTTTAAAATATTAAGTTAGTTATTTTAAATTTAAATATTGAGGTAGTAAATATATGGTGGTAGGGCTTTGTGCATCCTCGTCTGGGTAGGTACCACCCAATCATTAGATATTCTACCGCAAAACAGCAGTGCTTGGTATCGTTATGTTCCAGTTTGAAGGCTGAATGAGCCAGTGTAATTACAGGCACAAGGAACAAAACACCTTAGTTTCCAAGGTTGGTGGGGCATTGATGATGTAAGCGATGATTAACATTTCTTATAATGCCAATGTCTATGGACGTTGGTGACCACTTATCATCAAGTGGCTCATATGCTCGTCTGCCTACCTATACTATAAAATATATATATATATAAAATATATATATATATCTGTTTCTTGGGTACATCACTATTGACTTAATAAGTGTACAACGTTGTTATAGCGTTAAACGTTATTTGTTAAAATTAATATTTATTTTAAATAGATTTGAAATGTATAAATAAAATTTTTAAACATTTCAAATCTATTTAAAATATTCTCATTTAAATTTTAAATACCAACTCGCGATAACAAAAATAAAAGTTAAAAGTTAATCTAACTTAACTTCCAGTTATAATTGCTGAGGTTTCCTAAATCTGAATTTTCCTAAACATATGCTTAAACTTCAAGGATACTCAACTAATGATCAAACATACAAACATACAATATTTAATTCTTTTAATAATCTAATGGTAAGTAAGTAATTTAAATAAATACATTATTAGTTTAATTTAACACACTGTGTCAATGATTTAACAATAAAAATGTCATATTACCATGTCCAACCCGATTAGCAAATCAAGGCCGACAAAGAAATTATTTTTATATCGGCCATAAAACGAAGGGTGAAGGGCGTTTACGAAGTTAGTCCTTCATTGCATGCAATAAAACTACCGTTTAGAGCCCAAATCGAATTAAAAGGTTGTTATGGTTTGTTTGCCCTACGATTTCACCTCTACCGCCCTTTAATCGACTTGATAATCGACTTTGACATTACATCTTTGACGGTAGCTATAAAAATAATATAATATTAATTATCTGTGCTGTAGATCTCTTTATACGTTATCTAATTGTTTATTTATTAAATACTAGTTAGTTCTGTGATTATAAATAAAGATATGGGCCATAAAGTCACAAGATAGTTAAGATGAGAATTAAGCTTTTTTACCGATTCTTCTTGGCTATCTAAATTCCAAATCGATAGTTTTACATTTATTTGATAATGTAACATCTGGAAAAAAACGTACAAAAAGTGTGAAATTAATATTATTATTTACTAAATAATTTATTAAATTATTATGTTTTTTGTAAGGTATTTACTCGTAAGCTTTTTGTTCATCTTTTTTTCGAGGACAATATCAGTCTGTATCATTTTTTAACTATCAAATTTAAATAACATCTTGAAATATCTAAATCAATGATCTCATCAAGTCATTCGTAGCTACTCTACAAATATCTACATATCTATACCAGCTCTCCGTAATACAGCCTTCTATTCGCAAAGTGCCGTAGTACGTTACCGGCGTCACTCGCTAGGCGAACAGCGAGCGCGCCGCCCGCCTTACGAGGCGCCAGTACGTCGGAACTTTACGGTGTAATGTAACCTTAAACTTTTCTTAATTCGTTATAGGTTTTAGGATAATCATAATATATATGTGCATTTTAATACTCAATATTTAACGATACTTATGTATACTAAGTGTATTTAGGACGTAGAGTGAAGTCAATAAGAATTAATTAACCTACTTATTAAAAATATATCTTCTTAAATTTATTCATAACTTAAATACATGTACGTTTCACTTTAAACTGGTAACATTATCTCGCACTTAAACGTAAACCATTATAGAGTAAATCATACCCAATAAAGTAGTCGATCTAAGTAATAATAAATATAAAAATAGCATTAACAGAACGTTAAAAATAACTATCAAGTTAAACAATCGTTAACCAGTAGTTCGAATGTTCGAACAAAACAAACAGGACAGGGGAATGGACTTACCGCCATCGCATTAACGATAATAGACTTAATGTTAATGGGATAAGGATTACTTTCAATCGCTCGGTCGCGTGTAATAAACAATTTGGAAGGTGTTCGGGTGGTAAATATTTACACTGGAGACTGAAATCGATGAGGTGCACGACATCTGGCTGGAAGGTAAGATTTTGGTTGAGATTATATTTAAATAGTAATGTATAACTTTTTAAAAGTTCGTTAACACTAAATGTATTATTATTATTTGTAATGTTGGTTTCGCTTATTTGGTTTATCGAGGATTTTTTATTACGTCAAGTCTACATTTCCCACAGTCATATAGACGACGACTGATTAACATTATCGTCATCAACATAAATAATATTATACAATTTGTTATATATTTTTTTAATTTGGTCTTTAATTTTTGTCAGTTATATTATTATAAAAGAATATTATAATACATTTCGGGATAAATATTTTTATCTCCTCCAAATATAATTGTGATACGTAAATATAACGTAGTTTATTAATAACACTCAGAAATATTTAACTCAGATGTACATACAATAACATGTTATATAGATGGGAATGAAGATTTTCGTTTATATTGATTATTACAAGTTACTTTGTGGAATTCAAGTGTCGACGAATGCATTGCAAAGTCTTTGCTGCAGTCCACTTCCCTAAGTAAGTAATATTTCGTTTACCAGACGTGCTTCGAATGTTTAGTGGGTGATCTACACCGTGACGTGTGGTCGGTGGATTGCTTTTATTTCAAATTCATGCGTGTTATACTCGTACAGCTGGGGTTTACACGTTTTAAAAATGTGGTACTTTTCGTACACAATTATATGTTTTATGTTGCTTTATTACTCACATTATTGCACACGAGGATGCAAAGAAAACTTGCGTTATAAATTCAAGTCACCCCACGTTATTCGTTCATACTTGTGTACGAAGATAAGAAAATAGCCTGCCAAGGATGTGATGGATACGCATTAACGCAGGGTTCAGTAAGCAAGCACACTCGTATCTCGCCCGGATGAAATATTGCTTGTAATACATAGGAGCATCAGCTCTCAAAAGACTTGCGTGCATAATCGTATGCGTATATGTCTTTTTTAATTAAAGCGTAGCCTAGTAGATAGTGCACAAGGATCTTAGTTGATGGTTGCGAGTTCAAACCCGGGCAAAGATAACTGAGCTGTCACATGCTTATTTGTATTTATATTTCAAGTACTGAGCAGTCATGGGAGATATGATAACTAGTACTGTGCCTGCATTATACATGAAAACATTAAATTCACGCTTGTTACGTCAATCGTCTTAATTAAAAGCGAGTGAAACTGCGAAAAGCAGCTACTTTATTTAAAGCTAGTTAATCGTCCCAGCTTCGCAACGATATACGATACGATATACGAAAAATGTATTTTGGATAGCATTTGCGTAAAATCTGTACTTAATGAGCGTGTACGTCACAAAAGGAGTAGCTGTGACAAATTTCAAGTCAATCGGGCGGATAGTTTAGGAGATCTCGTGGTGAGTGGTAATTCGCTAATGTATACGTAGATAATATAGTAAAACATTCTCCAAAACGCGCTGCAACTTTTAGTATAAGTTTTATTTATATTGATTTAGTAGTTCTTCCAGTTTTATTAGCACAGATATTCGAACCGTTTCGGTTACCTTCTTGTAAACGTAAATCGATACAATATCGAGCAACTACAAATATTTTCAACAACAAAAGTACGAGTCGAACTTGCGTTGTGGGACTTCCATAACAATAAGATGCTAAATAAGAAGAGAAAAATAACGATCAGTTTTCGTAGATATAAATGGTATTTTAATATCTATCACTGATTTATAGGGCTTTGTGCGAGTCCGACTGTGTAGTACCACCATTCAGCACATTTTCTACCGCAATTGTGAAGGATGAGTTAGCCAGTGTAACTACAGGCACAATCGACATAATCTCCTATATATATATACGGTTTAAGAATTTATTTCTTAAAAAAAGAATACAATTCATTTTAAATATTTGAGAAAACAAGATTAACATACTTAAATATTATATATACAACACACGGGCGGTACACAAAAATAAAGAACAACTAATTAAATTCTTCACTTAAAAATAATGTGGGTATGACAAAATCAAGATGCAATATCACGTATCGTTTGTGTTATAGCAATTGATATTATTGTCTTTAGCTAATTTACACGTCTATTTACAATTTTGTAAGAAAAATAAAATAATCAAATAATATATAACTTGTATACTGAACTTTCGTGCAAAAAATGCAAAGAAAATAAGCTGAGACACCGAGATAGGTACAATATCCAATGGCCAATAAGGCTGCCGTTGTCTTATATATATCGTAAAGTATAGATATTTTAATTGTTGCCATTAAAAAATCCCTTCACATAGTTTTTCACGGGTTTCATTACAGATTTCCATCTTATTCATGCGCACGAACAAGGACATTTTACATTCGTTTTTTGTTTATGTTGAGCACAAAGTGGAGATAGACTAGAATTTTGAACCGAGTTCGACGGCCTCACTCACGTTACTAATTAGCCAAACTAAATGACGGCTTACACATTCAAGACCTTTTTAAGTATACGTTTAAAAACCTACCTAGCTACAAATATATAAATAATTCCTTCTAAAGCTTTATGTAAAGCGATTTAATTTAATTCAAAAATAAATATACAACAAACTAGCGATGTATCGTATTTATAAAAAAGCTGGTTATTATTTATATGTATCGCATTTTTAATATGTAGTATTAATAAAAGATTGATCAACATTGCCATTTGAATAAAAGTTATAGTTAATGCATTTAATATTAGATAGATAGATAGATAGATAGCCTTTATTTGGATCACACCACACGTAGAAAAAAAATAAATAAAAAATTCACTAACTTGCAAAAATTTTTACAAAAATATTTACAAAAATATTTTTTAAACACAAAGAAAAGAGAAAAATTATTTTAAACACAAAGAAAAGAGAAAAAATAAGTAAATAAAAATTAACAAAAATTAACTGTAAAGTGGTGTGGCATCCAAAATGGACAACCTCTCAGTTGAAGCTGGCATAATATTAACCCAGCACTGATTTTCAGAGGCCTCCATGTGACAGTGACGGACGGCCATGTAAACGTGACAAAGAGTAATATCAAATATTAAAGTGGTAGAATGTTACGTATAAACAAGTTATTAAATTACAAGTTAATAAAACTTAAAACTAAAGTCGTTATCTGAAATACATATACGATTATAAAAAAATAGGAGATTAAATCCGATATACAAATTAAAAAAAGTTGACATTTAGGCGGTATTTTTGAAAATTAATATGACTCCGACTCAAACTCGGCGATCAACGCCATGGGAAGTAATGGCGGCCAATGCTATTAAGAAACAACACGGCAAAATGAGCATTCTGAGAAGCGAGAATAGGTAAGTACTTAAGACCTAATCTTTGTTTTTGCTTTACATAAATATATTACGTTATTTGTGTTTACAGATTAACCATGTAATTTACATAGATGATATCAATCTATACATATAAATAAAATTGGAGTGTCTGTTTTTAATATCGAAATAACCGCTTTTTACTACATGCATATGAATATATATACGGTACATACACCGAAATAACATTTTTTACAATTTTTGTCTGTCTGTCTGTCTGTCTGTCTGTCTGTTTGTTCCGTCTAATCTCTGAAATGGCTGGACCTATTTTGATGGGACTTTTATTGGCAGGTAGCTGATCTAATAAGGAGTAACTTAGGCTACTTTTATTTTAGAAAAAAAAAAAAAAAAAAAAATGATAATCTATACATATAAATAAAATTGGAGTGTCTGTTTTTATTATCGAAATAGCCGCTTTTTACTACATGCATATGAATATATATACGGTACATACACCGAAATATTTTTTTTTACAATTTTTGTCTGTCTGTTTGTCTGTCTGTCTGTCTGTTTGTTGGCTATTGGCTGGCCTAATGGCTGGACCGATTTTGACGGGACTTTTATTGGCAGGTAGCTGATGTAATAAGGAATAACTAAGGCTGCTTTTATTTTAGAAAAAAAATGATAATAAAAATGATTAACTTTTTTGTTAAATTCTACACGGACGAAGTCGCGGGTACAGCTAGTAATAAAATATATTTATGCCCAAATTTCTGTTGTTTAGAGACGGCGATAATGGTATTCCTAAAAACCTACAGTGGAGGAAGACACTCCGCAACCAACATGACATGAATATTAGGATAATGTTATTCTTTTGAGCAGGCGATAGAGATTTACTTTTAATGTAAGGCCCACAGCAGAACTCATAGTTCTTTCATCCGAAGCATTCAATACAAACTGTAAGACTTGGAAAACTTGGAATTAGGATTCCGTCCGTGGTCCAATCACGCGGTATTGTGGCTCATAATTAAGTTACGCGGGTTCCGTACGAGCAGTGAATGTGTAGTGAGGGTACAGTTTGTATACGGAATTAATTCGTGACTTTACGATTTATATTCGGTCCGTCTTAATAAACGGCGGGTATAGGAATACTGTCTCTTTCTCGCTTAATAAGTTATGGTGTATGTGAGATAGAGAGAGGAAAGTGGGATATTTAAGTGACGAAAATATTTTTGGGTCTAATTGATTTACAAATTTGAATAAATTTTACTCGAAATATGCAGTAAAGCTGTTCAGTAGTGTTCATGTTGAAGAATAAAATAGACGGTCTATTTTATAACAAATACGATACAAAATCCGGACCCTCATTGTTCGTGGCAAAATAATCAAATAATATATGTGGTTTTCATTCTACAAAAAGCAGCTGACCTGTCCATTTATAATCTTGGCGCTTGAAACTCCCTACGGGATATTTTAATATAAGTAATAATACAGTTTCGTCACAAGTCGTTTAAAATAATATAATTCATATTCACAATAATGTTTTTCATTTTGATAAAATCAGCTCTGCTCTGTGAAGTCAAAAAAAACATTATAGATAGGTATAGACAAAAATATATAGATGTTAAAATTATGGAGCTATTGTTCGTTGATTTTAGGATACCTAATTCTACTAACGTAGTAGTTACTAACCTAAATTGTATATGTATGTCCTTTGTAATTTTATATGAAAAAAAGTTTCTATTGAGTTTCTCCGAATCGGTGGTAGCTTTTCATTAGATTTTTGATCTTGTAAAAAGACGATTCGAAGCACCAGTAAGCTTGTACTTGAATAAAGTACATATGTATATATTATTTTTATTATTAAAAACCGTATTTGTATAAACAATATTTGATTTTGAAGTGGAAACTAACGACCTTATTTTGCTTGGCGGCTGATTAGTTAAACGCCGACTTTTTTTGACTAATCACCCGATAGGTATAAAAAAGGTCGTAACAAACACTTCACTAACATTCATTTCACTTACAAGGCAATTAATACTTTGACGAAATGTAATTTTGTAAAATGATGACAATATTTTTATTATATTTACACACAATACGATTCCAACATCTGTACTATTCAACGTGTTATATTTATACAATAAATTCTTATTAAATGCATCTACTATACTATAACTGATAGATCAATACATCTGCGAATATTGAACATAATGTTACAAATATTCACACAAAACAAAACCGTCTTTACGTAACACGTTTTAGAAATCATTTTAATTTTGCAGCGATATTGGTTACAATGCAGTTTTTGTTATAACCTCAATAAAGAAAAGTAGTTCTTATTGTGTAAGGAATACGCGTTATGTAAAATGCATTAGAAAAATTGGTAATTTTAGACGTGTTTGACAAACGAGTCTCATCAGCACAGATGTTCACATCTCGTCAATCATATTTTGTGAATGTTGTGAATTGTAAACATATATATAAAAGGTACGTCATGTTCGTCTGATTATAAGCTCACAGCCTCAACTACAACACATGTACCAGAGATTCAAGTCTCTAGACTAGCGAAAGAAAAAGGTTATCCAAAATTCAAAATTTGGATGTTAATTTTAACACAAGACCGATAAAATTGTAAAAATATGTGGAGATTCGGTACTGCACCATGACGAAAGGCGAAAGACACAATACAATTATAAGCTTTCCGCAGATATCGTCACGGCGATTAGTGCCTGTCTAGTTAACGATTGACAACATTTGTGTATGTAATTTGTGGGATAAAACATTTCCGACTCATTTCTGATTACTTCTTTGCTTACTTTACTAGTTAAGTCTCAACTTCTGATTGGTATTGGTAGGACTTTGTGCAAACCCCCCTGGGCACCACACATTGCATATTCTACCACCAAACAGTAGTAGTGTTTTATTCCGATTTGAAGAGTAAGTGAGGTAGTGGAAATACTGTTTTAATTAATTAAGTGGTATAACATCTTAGTTCCCAAGGTTGGTGGTGCATTGGCGATGTAAGAGATAGTTTTTTTTTCTTACAAACAGTGGTGACCACTTACCATCGAGTGGTCCGTTAGCATAACTGCCTACTAATTTTTAATAAATAAAACGACTAATGAAATTAAAAGTTATTTTGAAATTGAAATACTATTTATCATATGTTTGCTATTACCCGTTTAGCCAAAACAGTTAGCAAAATAAATGATCCGACATAGTTTCTAAAAGTTAATAATTAATGTTCTGTATTGTTTAATTACAAGCCAGTTGTAAAATTATGATGACTGAACTACCTGGAGTTCCCAGCCAATCGACCTACGAGGTAGTCAAAATATATATCGTATATTACCATAGAAACGTTTTATATTTTCCAGTTAAGAAACAAACATACGGAATACAAGTATATAAATGAATATAGAATATTGAATAAGAAACGTCTTGAATTTAAATAAAACAAATAAAATACAAAAGTTAATACAAACAACACATAATTTATTAATGGAAAATATAAGCTTAAAACAACACAAATGCTTATGTATTTTATTATCATTTATTACCAAGTATTTTATTATAAGGTATTGTTTTCATTATGATTATTATACTAAATAATTCATTAATACTTTTCCTATACAAGGTGATTGCGTTTTATGAATTCAAGTATTAATAAATTACTTGAAACAGAAGTTCTTATCGATATAAAATTACGTATTAATTAACCACCTTGTTAATACAAAAATTATCATTTTAAATGATAATTACAGATGATAATAATGCATTAATCATATGAACAAATGTCACCTGCATTGAGGGTTTCGCACAAAAACATTAAGTACTTTACCAATTAAATTCCGAATTGCACCCCTAAAAATTCATTCATACAAAAGTCGTATAATGAAATGCATAAGCAAGGGTCCGAGACCTTTATTAAACGTCAAGAAATACAACAGACGATTATTCCTTGTCGCGTAATAATTTCATGGGAATACAGCTTTTATTTAAAGAAAATACGGTCCAAAATTAAATGCATTTGCATTTTTGTTTCCGACCGTACTCGAAGTAAATCGAACTTATTATAATATAGATCGAAAATGAAATACCCCGTGACTGACGTACATCCACGCCGGCAATTAAAAGGGGTGGCTGTCATCCATCACGAGGGATTACTGGGGACACTATTATTATTAGCGGCCACCGATAACCGGCTTAATCCGGTTTTTGTTCGGCAATTTTCGCCGAATCTCCGATTGGGTATTGTTATACAAATACGCGTGATTTGAGATATAAATTAGCCACGGCAGCTTTAGTTTGCTTTTGTGTAATAAAGGAGACATTAATTACTATATAATTCGTGAATATATGTTGGGAGATTAAACAATTACATTATATAATAGTTACAAGTAAATAGGAAAAGGAAGACTAGTTATCGCAATTCTTAGAATACCTAATATTAATATATGATTTATTTTTATAAGGAATAATACAGGCTGACAAATAAATTGAACTATTTATCGTTTATCTATTCCCAATTAGTGTAACCATTACTTTTTTTCTCTTCGACTACGTTGACTTTTTTTTATAAAATAGGCTGACGGACAAATGGGCCCCTTGGTGCTGTTAGTAGCATTAACTGTTCCTTAAATCGCCAATGAGCCACCAACCTTGGGCACTAAGATGTTATGTCCTTTGTATAGTTACACTGGCTCGCTCACCCTTTCGGAACACAATAAAGTATTGTTATTAAGCGGTAGAATATCTGATCAGTGGCTGGTACAACCATACCAACAAGTAAACCGTCCGTTTACAATATTTCCTGGAATGTACCGTACCGTGTAATTTAGTACCGTAAGTATACATTTGTATACATACGGTAATAAATTAAAATCTTGTAAAAATCAAAATTATTGTAAGAGCCTTGTACTTGTAAAATGTTATCTATGTTTTGATTTAATTTGATTATACATACACATGTACATTATGAAAATAAATGTTCTTCCAAAAAGGAATAGAAGTAGTCAGCTAATGCGATTTCATTAGAAAATAAGATGAAGTTGTTGTTTTTTTTTGTAAGATCCTGAAGAAGACGTAACAAAATTGAACATTTCCTGCGTCTCCCCGAAGGTAATCCGTATCCACGAGGAAGCGAGTCCAAATTAGATATTTCAATAAGAAAACGTCATTTATTTCACGTAATTTTTTGTATTGCGCTAAAATTGCCAATTTCATTCCTTCCTTTTCTTGTGTTCATTTGCTTCGCTTTAATTTTTTTCGTATATAATTTACGTTCTAAATTTTTAAAGGTGAAATGCTCTAATTTGTCAACAGTTATTTAATTATTGACACGCTTGTTTATTATACAATTAAATTAGAATCCAAGTTTATGCATTTTACGAGTACTTTAAATAGTATTAAACGAAGTCACGATTAGAAACACTATACTGAGTTTTAGTTTTACGTATTGTTGGATAAACAGTTCCTTTCCTGTCAGATCTGTCCCAGTCGCCAATTCAGTCCACATCTTCTTCTGGTCTGAGGTGTTTCATTAGCGATAAATATACTAATGCTTATAATTTTATCATTAAGAAATATTTCCTCATTTCGCTTACTCTTAGCTGTAATTGGAGCGCAAATAAAGTGTTACGTTTACGAGCGCATGAATATCACTTAAAAGCCGTCGTTCCGACAGTCGGTTGAATTTTTCTTCATTTATATGTAAGAGCGGATTTTTCATGTTTATGGTCGCTGTTTCAAACTCGTTTCTGGCTGATATATTCGAGACTCTTGGGTTCGCAACTTATTCCTTTGACTTTCCCGAAGGAACTTTTCGTATCACGAAATAAAAAGTGTTCTACTTTATACATATTACATTCATAAAAAATAATTTGACACTATAGAGTTTCATCTGGCTGATTTGTATTTCAACTAGCTTGACAGCTACTGACATCCCGGTAATTGAATATTTATGAATATTTAAAACATACTTTATTTATTAACTACATTTAACCCGCACTCATGCTGTAAACACTTATATGCCGCTGCTACCATGCTATATTCATAAACTTTCTTAACCTTTATTTAACAGATAGGTTAGGAAATCTTGTCATGTAGAAATATGACAATTATTTCATATCGCCATCTAGTAGACAACGGTGGAATTACGATGTACTTAAAAAGTACTTATACAATCGAAGTATTTATAAGTGGCTTTTGTTTCTAGAGTAATATATTGTCCCCAGATTTTATAAATTAATGATATAATTAAAGAGTCGCTATTTTCATATTCACATACTTACAATAATCTTACTATTTAAAACTGTCCTAGGTATAACCGGTTCCTCGTATAAATGCATTTGTCAGATATTTTCTAGAGTTTGTAGACCATTAAATATATCAGTAAGACCAAAACCAACCTCTACAAAATAACATTTTATAGATTTACAAAAAAAAAAAATAGTAAATGACTGCTTACTGGACGTATCCAAACGGTTTTATTTTATTTCGATATTACTTTCATCAAGTGTCAACTTTAACACGGATTAAAAACAGTCAGCAGGATTTAAACGTACTTATTGGATGCGGAGTAATTGCTTTTAAAGTTTTGGCTTACATGTGTTCTAAAATGTTCTATTTCATATGTTAATAGTAGATTATAAAAAATAGAAGTAAATTATCTCAAATGGAGCAATTTTCATCCGTGAACGCTCCATCGCACATCAAACGCCGATAATACTTAAGGCCAGTAAGAAGATAAGTTCCATAACTATTTATATGTACAGATATATATAAACGGTCTGTCTTTGAACGGATATAATTAAGATTTTACTTGGTCGTGGGGCTTTGTGCAGCCGTTATGGGTGGATACAGAGAAGTCATCATTTACGTATTTTAACGTCAAACAATAATATTATGTATTGTTGTGTTCTGATTTAAGTTATGACTCATCATGAGTTATATGAAAAAAATAATATAAATGAATAAACTATTTATTTTATTTACTCAAGGTATAAGCAGTAAAATATAGCACATTTATATATAGAAATATTAAAATAAAACATCGACTAATAAAGTTTCCACAAGTACATAAGTCATTACAATGGAGCTAACGAAAACAATTAATTAATATGAATTACAATACAACAATAATATCAAACAGTAAATTAGAATAATTCTATCAAAATAATATTCTTATAAATAAAAAAAAATATGAGCAGAAAATTATATACAGGTAAAAATAATAATTATTATTATTCTTTGGAATTAAATTTTGAATTGAATCAGTAAAATAATCAATCGAATCAAAGTCTTTATTGTATTTAATATAGGAACGTATTTTGTGTATACTTAGTGCGTGTAACAGGCAAATTAAATAAAGACTTGCTCCGGCTTTGCGTCGCTTGCTATCAATAATTTTGCCTGAATGAGAGTTATAAATATGTAGTCTGATATATCTTCCTATGTATAATTAATTGGCAAATTTTCCTCAATTTTAAATTTAATTTACAAATAGCCTTACTTATAAATGTTTTTTGGCGAATGAATAGTTAAGCAATGCTGTGTCTTCTTCTTTCGAATGTCAAATCAATAATGACAGATATAGAGATCGGAGTTTAACTAATCAGGCAGGAACATAAAATTATATCATTCAAATATATGAAAGACTTTATTATAAATTAAAACTAAACAGATATAATATAAAAAATATTTTGTATATTCTATATAATTACTTTTTATACAACAATTAGATTTTGACAGTCCTCGAGCTACGTGCGCCAGCTCTTGGGACACCACTAGTGAAAATTGAACAGTAGTATAAAAATCCACTAATCAGCATTGGAGTGGTGTGGTGAAATAAGCTTCAAGCCTTTTCCTCAAAATAAAACTAGGCTTTTGACGTGCTGTGGAGTATTTAAAGGCTGTTAATTACATAGTATTTAACTGCATATCACCCCCGTATATCGTCGTTTGCAGCTTAGCAAAGGCTAATGATAAAAAACGTCGTTCAAAATGTACTGTTTCGTATGAAACGTAATGTAATCAATAAGGTATAACAAGAAATATAAATATTTCACGAACTAATTCCAATGAATTTGCGAACATAAATTCAATGTCCGCTTATAAATCTTTTACAGCGAGACTTAATCTGACCGACGCCGTTACGAGTTTGTTTCTATCAGCTTGACTAAGCATTTCGTTATAAGGCCGATTACAGACTAACAACAGCGCTTACCTTTGCTGAAAAATAAGTTATATAAGTTATATAGGTGAAATTAAGAACTCATTAAATAATCGTCATGAAATTTGGTACATTAGTTAGATTTTAAATTAATAATAGTAATACGATTTAACGAACAAAACCGTTGGCTAAAGCTAGTAAAGCGAATATTGTTTTATGTCTGGGAGTGTCCTTAGTGTTTTTATCGGCGCTTCGCAGCAGAAGGGAAGGTTCGGGTCCATTTTTCAGCGGTCGCAAAGGACGCCGGCTAAATTATTCACGTTCAAGGGAGATGAAAAAACGCGGAAACAGCATCCCGCGCCGAGACATATGACTGCGCACGGCTCCACTATGAATCTAAAATGGTTTTTCTCGTTTTAAAATATCGATATTCGTGTGTGTTTTGATTTTTTTCTTCACATTTATCGCGAATATTATGATAGGTTGTAGTTTTTCATTAAATATATCCCATTAATACTATAAAGTATAGTATTTTGACGGAAACCCTCCCTAATGTATGGAAATAATAAAAATTATCAGAGTTCTGTCAAACTTCTACTCACCAACTGTGTAACTTTAAAATATCGGGCAAAAAAATAAAACATGTTTACGGTTAAAACCTGAATTTGAGCACAATGTGTATTGTTAATATTGTTATTGCTATTCAAATTCGAAAATTGTTAAAGCAACAATCAAATCAAATCCATTGCTAGTGGCCTTATGATTACGGAATAGTTATTGTTCGAACACTGCAAATTTGTTAATAGCGTACCATATATTAATGCTTCCTTTTAAAGTATATTTGTAAGGCTACATATTCCGAGGTTCTGGAGTCAAATACCAGGTGAGACTAATAAAAGATATTAAGTTTAATGTTTACTTGATATTATCAAAAGGTTACAGAGCGGAGGCAAAGAGCACCAAAAGCCGTTGGCCACCCCGGTTGCTCTCCCAGGAGATATTAAGAGTGAGAGAATAGGAGAGTGTTTTGGCTTCATATTTATGCACTCTATCGTCTGCGCAGCTTGGTAGTCTTGAAGAGTGGCTGCTGATGCCACAATAATTATTTTAAAGCTTTATATGTGATGATAACTATAATTCTTTTTAACTAACGGACATCACATTGACAAGACATTGGTAGAGCTTTCGAGATGGCCCAGGGGTAAGAACGCGTGAATCTTAACCGATGATCGTAGGTTCAAACCCGGGCAAGCACCACTGAATTTTCATGTGCTTAATTTGTTATAATAACATTTCATTCATCTCGTGCTTAAAGGTGAAGGAAAACATCGTGAGGAAACCTGCATGTGTCGAATTTCACTGAAATTCTGCCACATGTGTATTTCACCAACCCGCATTGGAGCAGCGTGGTGGAATAAGCTCCAAACCTTCTCCTCAAAAAGGGAGAGGAGGCCTTAGCCCAGCAGTGGGACATTCACAGGCTGTTACTGTACTGTACTGTATTGGTAGAGCTTTGTGCAAGCTCGTCTGGGTAGGTACCACCCACTCATCAGATATTCTACCGCAAAACAGCAGTACTTGGTATTGTTGTGTTCCGGTTTGAAGGGTGAGTGAGCCAGTGTAATTACAGGCACAAGTGACATAACATCTTAGTTCCCAAGTTTGGTGGCGCATTGATGATGTAAGCGATGGTTAACATTTCTTACAATGCCAATGTCTATGGGCGTTGGTGACCACTTACCGCCAGGTGGCCCATATGCTCGTCCGCCTTCCTATTCTATATAAAAAAAATACTCATATAATCAGATTTTCATAAAATAAACTAAGAATTGCAAAAGTTTCACAAATTTACATTTTAAAAGTGAATAAACTAAGTACACATACGTCTAGGTGAACGAAACTGAAACTTTGTCGTGTTCCGAGTATGTATGGTAAATACTAAATAGAAATTTTTAAAACAATTTGTTTTCTGTTTTACTTGATCGTTGTTGGTTTATCACCCACTTATCACATTTTCTACTGTCAAAACATAGTATTGTTGTGTTCCGGTTTGAAATGTGAGGGAGCCAGTGAAACTACAGGCATAAAACATCTTAGTTCCCAAGATTGGAGGCTCATTGGCGATTTAAGGAATAGTTAATATTTCTGACAGTGCTAATGTCCATGGGCAGTGGCGACTACTTACCATCAGTTGGCCCACTTGCCCGTACACCTAATTATTTGTTGTTGTTAAGTTGTTACGTTGTTGAGTTGTTAATTGATAGCCGAGCCATGATATTGAGCGAATAGCTCCGCAGAATAATGTATTTACAACAATATATATAAAATTTAGCAATTATTTTTCATATTTCGAACAAGCAGGTTTTTAATTACAACGATGCACATGAAGCATCAGTTTTTCACAGTCGTCCAACTAGCGATGTATATATTCTATTCCATTATACCGCGCCCTGAATATAATAATTTCCTCTCTAAATTCATACGGTTTTAATTACAGCACGTAAAGCTACCCTACAGGCGTTTCCTTGATTTATGACGTCCCTGTAAATTATTCCCTTCATCTGATTTACTACATATTTACCTGTAATATTTAATTCATGCGATTATAGCACGTATCTGTGATAAGTTAGGTGCAAAGTTGCATGCAGCAACATCGCGTGCGAGGACCTCCGATTCGGTATTTTATTTTATAATTTGTTGGATGGTCCAATACTGCTACAAACTGTTGTATTATATCTGTACTCATTACATTAAAGTATTATAAAATTAATTGCAACGAAACATTAGTAATAATTTAGATCAGAATTTAAAAAACCATTACAGAATAGCCGATAGTGGAGGCATGGACTGTTGTGTGATTAAACTGTAGGTCAAATCCAGGTGAAAAGCACTTAGTTTTCTTGTGCTTAATTATGTTTATAAATTATAATTTATCTTGTACTCGTTTCGAACGGTGAAGGTAAACATGTTCAGTATACCTAGATGTATCCAATGAAGTTCTGCCATAATATACTGGAGCAGCGTGATGGAATACGCTTTAAGCCTTCTCCTTAATGAAAGACGCTTATAGGCCAGCAGTGGCAAATTTAACTTTGAAGTGAAAGTAAGTTCTTATAAGTTAATAGACGAGAAATAAAAGTTTAACAGATTAAGAGGTAACTAAACTGTCAAAAAAAATTTTTGACAGTTTGGTTTTTTAAAACATGAAAAGCATGGTTAGGTTTTACATATTATCGATAAAATAATAACATACATTATGGCCCTCCTTGCATTCCTCCTTGTACATTCGCTAAAACATTTTAAAGTTCAATTTCATCCCGACTATTAAAAATGATAAAATAAATTTATCAAACATGTATCTAGACATCTTATACATATCTTAGAACTTAAAATGACATTCTAGTTTCCTGTAAAGGGCTTTCAAAGAAAATGTTTCCACAGATGTTAGAAGCCGCAAACACTGGAATCGACACGTTACAACCATAAAGACATAAGGATTGGTGTCCAAGTGAGAACATCGCTTTGATAGCTTTACATAATTATTTTAAATTTATTTAAGATTCAAGTGTTTGTAATAACTTATTTAATTGAAAAGGAAACAAAATAACTGAAGTCAATGGCTGGATTTAATTTATCTAAATTCTAGACTTTATTTTGTAAATGAATGAATTTTTATAACCATACATCTTTATTTATCTTTTAAAAATCTCATAAAAATAATTTACAGTTAGGGCTAAGGGTGGAGCTGGGGTATATTATAGACAGATATTTAAATCAATAACACCATTTGCGGAACTTTGATTTCAATTATTCGACACTGTTTCGGTTGTAACACGTCAATCTTAACCGATAATTAAAGGTACAAATCTGGGCACTGAGTTTGTGCTTATAATAAGTTTTGAGCTCGGCGTAAAACATTGTATAGCAAGCAAAGCGGTCGTATCGAATAAAAATCTGACACATTATATAGCAACCGGCTTTTTTTGAAAAAATCCATTTGAGCTTGTCTTGATTCACACTATATCAGTATAGTCACTTTTGATTCGCGCTATCAAAAACATCATTTTTCCGTCCCCATACCGATAAACGCTGGGTTAGCGCGAACTATATATCGGGTATATGATATTTCGATTACACGAACTAGACACTTTTATACAATGCGTATTGTTATATATATATATATATATATAACAATACGCATTTATATAGGTAGGTAATTGGTATATATATATATAAGTATTTTATTTAAGTATTAGGTTTGATTTCTACGTCATATAGATTTTAACACAATCAAAAAACAAAATGTACATGTGAACGATGCTCGTGATAAAATAAAAAGAATATTAAAGTGAGAGATATAAAGAGTGAAAAAGAAACCAAGTAACAAGTGGAAGTTTGACTTTAAACACCTAAATGTCTTCCATCTCAACGTCTCAAAAAATGAAGAAAAAGTGCTCTCCGCCCTCGTAACGACTTGAGATGCGACGCTGTGTACCTCGTGTGAAGGTTTATGTTCCGTTTTATTGTCAAATAGATGTTCCGTTGCGAACATTTAATTCATCATCAAATATAAAATGTTTTATAGTAAAAGCTTTGATTTTACGGTACACTTTATATTTTTAAAATTAAAAATTATACTGCGTTACTACATAACGAAATTGCTTTTTTTCTTTTTTTGACGTTTAGTTGGTTAGTCGAGAGTAAAATATTCTGCCAATGTATTTTTTTATGAAATAGGTGGATGGTGGACCAACCTTAGAAACTAAGATATTGAGTCCCTTTTGACTGTATTTAATGTGGCTCACTTACCATTCAAACCGGAACAAAAAAATACTAAGTATTGCTGTTTGGCGGTAGTATCTATCTATCTAATGAATGGATGATACCTACTCAAGAGGGCTTGTACAAAGCCTACCAAGTTAAATTCGTTCAAATAAATTTTTATAAGACCTTTTGAATCGTTATTTAAACTTTAATGTAAAGCTATCACCAGTTCGGAATCAGCAAGAAACTGAGTAGTTATTCTTTTTCGTAAATCATTTCCATGTAAGAATTATATCAAATAATTTTTATGTGTTTAGTAAAAATCGATAAGCACTTCGTCATGCACTTTCATCGTCTATATAATTTTATAAAGTATTATATTCCTTATTTACTTTTTACCTACGGAAAGGTTTTAAAACGGAAAGGTTTGATAAATTATTGGTGAGTGGGTGCGGCCCGGACGAACTTGTCCCAATCATCCAAATAAATTTATCTGACGCAAATACTACATATAAAAATATGAATTTGATAAAAAATCATAATCAAAGAGTGCACGGTGCATATCAATAAACTTATGACCTTTTTAAAAACGTAATTTTTTACCGTCTGTCTCTCTGAAAGGATGGAAGCTTGAATAAAAGACGAGACGATACGAGTCCTTTATAAAGGTATCCTGGAACAAAACATGTCATAAACTTACGACAATTGTTCCAGCTTCCACTACTCGTTAAATAACATCCAAAAACATTAAAAATGTTATTTTTGAAAAAAATTAACAATAACGTTTCATGAAAAGTGTATTTTTGTTACAATACGAACAATTAGCATTGTGCCGGTTTTAATTTTGAGGTTCGTTTTAAATGTGAAATACGATTGTGAGTGCTTGTGGGTTGCGGTTTCGGGTTTTATGTGACTGTTTCTGTTCACAGACATTATGTTAATGTAAAATACATACCGCTTACCTGTCAGGGCTCTTAGCATTACGAGCGTTTTTTATTTCTCTTATGGCCTGTATATATCCTAGTTGAACTCGAAAACAAAACGCCAAAATCATCTGTAGTCACAAATGATCCTTAAACGTTCGTCCGGGTCCCATCCACTCACCAATAATAATTTACCAAACCTTTCCGTTCTGGTTATATGAGTGAGCCAGTGTAAATCGAAGGAACATTTGCCTGTCTGCTTTCCTATGTTATGAAAAATAAATAGAAAACTAATTACTGGCTGATAGTACTTTTCATTTAATAAATAGTGTGCTTAAAAAGGTACGTAGTCTCTGTTATTGTTTTTTGTAAGAAAAAACACCTAATGAATATGTTATGAGATGAAATAAAATACAGAAAGCGATACAGACGGTCATTCGCACAAGCTTGTCATTTATTCAGGATGGGGCGCCATAAGTTGCCGCACGTAAAGCGCACACGTAGATGTACACTTTTAACGGTCGTTGTTTTATTTTTATAAAAGTGAACCAACGTTATCTGTATAATAAGGAAATAATAATAATATCTTGTGTTTATCTGTTACTGTGAAAGCGTTACATCGATTATTTTTACTTAACTTATTTATAATATGTATGATATTACGAGTATTGTTGAGGAAGAACGTGTAATGGTTAAATTATTCTATCTTTATTTGTTTGTAGTTAAACTTAATACATGATGTTACATATAAAAAAATAGAAAAAAAAGAGTTGAAATATTGTAAAGCTCAACGAGTACAAATAGGTAGCGAGTAAGAAGCATTGAAATGCATACGCATTAGCTAGTTATGAATAAAACGCATAGACAACGATTAGACTGTGGAGGCGCGCGCTCGTCAATTATTCAACACGCGGCGGACACGCGCGCTGTGCATTACCTTTACACATCGAATCGTAAACAGGTAATACATATATATCTAATCTATTATTAATCTACCAGTACAGTACAGTAACAGCCTGTTAATGTCCCACTGCTGGGCTAAGGCCTCCTCTCCATTTTGAGGAGAAGGTTTGGAGCTTATTCCACCACGCTGCTCCAATGCGGTTTGCTAGAATACACATGTGGCAGAATTTCAACGAAATTATATACATGTAGGTTTCCTCACGACGTTTTCCCTCACCGTCAAGCACGAGATGAATTATAAACACAAATTAAGCACATGAATATTCAGTGGTGCTTGTCCGGGTTTGAACCCACGATCATCGGTTAAGACTCACGCGTTCTAACCACTAGGCCATCTCGGCTCATTAATCTAAAGTTCACATAATAGTTAATTTTACATTGGATTGCTAGTTCTTTTGCAAAAGTACAGCTGTTTGGTTATCCTCTGGGGATACCTTAATATATTGTTATATAAAGCATTATATATACTAATACAAGTTATCTGTGAACTTCGTTATACTAAAATGATATGTATAATTATGTAATAAATAACTATAGTAGAAGGGTTCGTGTATAGGGATGGTTGGATACTCAACGATCAATTATCAAGACAGCACGAGGTCCAGTCATAGATTTTTTTTGAAATGTACATTTTGTATTCGAAAATTAAATTTCATTATACTAGTGTGCAGATAGTTTTATATGTTCTGTGTAGCTCTGTTCCACCGTTATCTGACAGATCTAAAGTCCCTGTTAATATTTCACTGCTTGGCAAAGCTTTGTTATCCTGTAAATGCGAAGGATACGAAGCTTAGCACCACATGAAATGCTATAGTGGATTGGTGGATTAAGATATCTTAAAGATTCTTTAGAGTTCCCAAAGTTGATGGCATATTGACAATGTAAGGGATGGTTATTATTTCTCATATCGCTAGTGGTTATTTGCGGTGGCGACCGCTTATCATCAGGTGTCCCGTTTGCTCGTCCGCCTGCCTATAACTTAAAAAACGCACACAGAGATATTCCCCATAATTGTTGATAAAAGAATAATTTGAACACACATTACCAAATAAAAATAATTAACATAGAAGTCATATTATATACACCAGTAAATATTATATATTTACTGGTGGTAGGGCTTTGTGCAACCTCGTCTGGGTAGGTACCACCCACTCATCAGATATTCTACCGCAAAACAGCAATACTTAATATTGTTGTGTTCCGGTTTGAAGGGTGAGTGAGCCAGTGTAATTACAGGCACAAGGGACATAAAATCTTAGTTCCCAAGGTTGGTGGCGCATTGGCTATAAGCGATGGTTGATATTTCTTACAATGCCAATGTCTAGGGGCGTTTGGTGACCACTTACCATCAGGTGGCCCATATGTTCGTCCACCTTCCTATTCTATAAATATATATATATATATATATATATATATATATTTATTCATTAAGATTGTAACAATAATACTTTTAATAAATTAAATTAATTCGAGCGAAAATAAATCTAAATATCACTTTAATGACTGAAACTGAATACAGTTTTACTACAACATTTAACTTAAAGTTAAAGCTTAGCAGCCGCTAAGATATTTAATGTTAATTTTATATTCATTTCCTACCATTTATTTCATTTATTCATCAAATTACTTTTTTATACGAGCGAGTATGTAATGTAAGAAGGTTGATTACAACATAGTAGATATAAGAATATTACAGGCCAAAGTCAGAGTAATACTTTTAATTAAACACACGGTCACAATAGCAGGTATATTTCGGATTACCCAAGCAATATTTCGTAGCGGCTACGGCGTAGCACAATAGCGTAGCTCGTAGCCACAATACGTGAAAGGCTTGTTTGGAGCGTCGCCAGATCGATGTGAAATGGACGGCTTAGAAAAGGCTTCGTGGACCAAATTCTTTGTTTGGATGATAAATTTATAACAAATAAAGAATACTTTTAGTACGGATTTCTAATCTGAGCTTAGAAAACAAAACAATAACTTAGTTCGATCTTAAGATAATTTGAATAGTTTTAATGAGTCATAATATATTATTATATTATAATTTAACAAGAAATTCAGTTCTTAACCAAGTAGGCTACTAATATCAGATATTCGACATTATCTCAATATTAGATATCGAATATTAGGTACAAAATAAAATAAATTAGGCAACCACTCGATATTCAGACCCCTTTACTATTTATTAAACAACATATTTTTTGTATTTAACAATATAATTACATTGTCGATAATATAAGTTTGATTAAATTTTTAATTATTTGTCGGTAAATGTATTTTATGTTCATATTTAACATTGAAGCTCAACAAAGTAAGTTTATGATCGCGTCGATAACCTCTACGGTATTCAAAGACTGCCCCCGAGGAACCCTTCGATTTTTCGCAATAAAAAGAACTCTACATCCGGACAGGACAAATGGTATCATTATATCAAGTTATAGCAAAGTCCAGAAAAAGGATAATAGATAAAAGATAGATCTTTATATAAGTACAATTATTCATTTACAAATATATTTAGTGTGTTAATAGTAATAGTTATTTTTTATTATGACTTTATTTTCATCGAATAAAGTAGTTTATACAAAAGGTCAAAAGTCAAAAGTAGTGTAATAAATTTCATCAAAATTGGATCAAAAACCTAACTATTAAAAGGTAACAGAGAGATCTTTGAATTTATAATATAACCAGCAAAGTCGCGACCTCGCCAGTGTCGAATTCGGTTTCTGACAAAAATCTTTCAAAACCTTCCATCATAACGTACATAATGCTTACATATAACTATAAATTACAAAATATTTAAATTATTATTTAATGATATTAGATTATTTATAATATAAAAAAGATTGTTTTGGATTTAGTAACTCGCAAATATTATCGCCAATATATCGTCATATTAACTTAAAAAGTTATTTTGAAATCACAGGCAGATACTTCAATTTTTATTTATTTGTATAGATATGCCTGGGTTTAAACAGGCAATCATCGGTTAAGATTTACGTGTTCTAACCACTGAGCCATCTCCGTATTGACTAATAACATTTCAGCTTGAAAAAAATATTTTTTAAATTTCGATTTGACTTTGATCAGCGTCCCAGAAGCTAGAGGTAATAGCCGTTTGTTATTCTCGACAACATGCACTCGGAGCGCGGCCGAAGTGTTTATCTTACTGTTTATCTGTCTACGTGAAATGATTTCGGTAATAGCGCTCCGGAGACGTATTTTCAGCATTTTTATTTCTTTGTCCTTTTAAAATTACTTTACTTATTTGTTACAAATTACTATTTACTAAACTGTTCGTACAGGAAAAAAAATGTGGCTATTATAGTCTTGTAACAGATTTATTATTGTATTTATTGCTTTATATTTTTAAAGTCGGAGCAATAATATTATTTAAAATTAATTGAACAAATCAATACGAATTTTTGCCTTACACACTGAAAACCCCTTAAAAGCTTTTATATTATAAAGTAAAAACCAATAATTAAAATCCAAGACTTTATTCTTAGTGATTTTTTTGTTTTCTTCGTAATATCGAAGATTTATTCAATCAATTATTAACAGACTGTCTTTCTTAGAAATGTTTTGAAAATGTAAATTGTTATTCGTAGATTTTACTTATTGTTTTTAAGAAAGCATCTACAGCAGCAGTAGGTACTTGGTATAGTTGTGTTCCGGTTTGAAGATTGACTCAGCTAGTTAAACTACCCTTTTATTATACATAAAATCTGAGTTCCCAAGGTTGGTGGTGCATCGATGATGTAAGGGGTGGTTACAATATTCCAATATTTATGGTTGGTAGTGGTAGTGGGAGACCACTTACCATCAAGTATTCTATAAAAAAAGACGAATGCTATTTTAATTTTAAAACGTGTCGGCGTGGGTTGTTTGAAATATCTACTCACTTAACCTTTCTAGTCGTGGAAATTACTATTTGTAATAAAACGTTCATAAATTATAACTTTTATAATGAAATTAAGCTTAATGACAGTTGGCGTTCAAAATAAATTAAAAACAAAATATTTCTCAGAACTAATTTCCCGTGGGGTCATGATAATGTTTAGGGTATTTCATTATTAATTTTAGAAAGGCAGACGAGTAAACGATCAACAGGTCAGTGATTAACTCAGACTATAAACATGGTAATACAAAATGTACTGACAACTCCCTGCACAATCTAAAAAGCTACGCCCCTTTCGCCTGTAACTATATTATTACACATCCTTTAAACCAGAATACAAAAATATTAACTATTGCTGTTTGACTTTTTTATAGAATATGTAGGCGGACGAGCATATGAACCACCTGTTGGTAAGTGGTCACCAACGCCCATAGACATTGGCATTGTGAGAAATGTTAACCATCGCTTACATCGCCAATGCGCCACCTATCTTGGGTATTAGATTTTATGTCCCTTGTGCCTCTAATTACACTGGCTTAATCACCTTACAAACCGGAAACATCAATACTAAGTACTGCTGTTTTGCGGCAGAATATCTGATGAGTGGGTGGTACCTACCCAGACGAGCTTGCACAAAGCTCTACCACTAGTAAAGTGACGGAAGCATAAACAATGAGTGGCTAGAATATACCTAGACAAGTATAGATAATGTCCTTAAACTTGTAAAGAAGGTAGCAACAACAATATTTGGCTAAGGTATTTATTTAATCAAAATATACTTTTAAAAGCACTTTTTAATTGTAATTTTACAGGATTAAAATTATTTAAATATTAAACTATCACCGTTTCAAACTATAAAATCTACCGTTAAGAACCAATAATAAACTCAAAAAGTAACTCTTTTTTTCAAATGAAATACATCACTAACTAAATACAATGCAATTTATTTAACTAATATGAAATATGTTTATATCCTGTTATAAATCCTACAAGAGTATTGTGTCCTACATCGAGCTACAATTAATTTGAACTATTCATTGACTCGCTGAATAAACTTCGTCGGTATCCAATCCATTCTATTACATTCGTCTCGATGTAATAAGTCGCTAATGATAGCTTGAATCGAGGCGGGTATTAAAGTCATACCGGGGCATTGTTATTGAGAATTGAAAATACCGTTCAATATTGATGCTTAAGTAGTTTGTGCTGGCTTTGTTTCGCTTTCAAATGAGGCTGTACGAACTTGTAGCGTTTCAAGACATCGTTTGCTCTTTCGATGGTTTTTCTTTTGTGTTGTTTGTTTAAGTTGGAGTGTTTCGATGAATCAATATTATTATTACAGGAATAAATTATAGCTTGTCACTTATTTTTTAGTGAATAATTTACACCTTTAACTGCACGCGGTTGAATTTGAAGACAAGTTGCTAGTAGCTGGAGTTACTATTGTCGCAGCAGAAAATACAAAAATAAATTTACCATCAGATTGTTTAATTTATATAGTGATATAAAAAATGAATCAAGATAAATGGTATCGCGTCTGGTTGAATTAAATTGAAATAACTAAACGGAAAGTTGTAAAGCAAGATAGTTAGTCACAGTAATTGAGGAGATATAAAGTTAAAAATAATTCATGAAATATAAGGATAATTGAAGATATAGCTGGATGAAGGTGTTATGCGGAACATTTCAACTTTTGCAAATTGTTACATCAATGAACCACCGAGATGGCCCAGTGATAAGAACGCGTGAATCTTAACCGATGATCGTGGATTCAAATCCGGGCAAGCACCACTGAATTTTCATCTGCTTAATTTGTGATTTTAATTCATCTCTTGCTATACGGTGAAGGAAAACATGCATGTGTCTAATTTCGCTAAAATTCTGCCACATGTGTATTCCACCAACCCGCATTGGAGCAGCGTGGTGGAATAAGCTCCATACCTTCTCCTTAAAAAGGGAGAGGAGGCCTTAGCCCAGCAGTGGGACATTCACAGGCTGTTACTGTAAGGAACATTACACATTATAAGTCACTATACACATTAACAGCTCTCACGTTTTAAAACTTTAAGAGCTATAAACGTAATGGATGAGTGCCCTTTGTGCACGAATAAGTTATCAACACAAACAGATTAAACTAAATTTTACTTAAAGTCGTCGTGTTGTTTCATGACACCTTTCATTGTGTTAATGAAATTTTTCAATTATTAAGTGTAACCGACACACATTACTTGAAGAATGGTAGGATTTTTAATTTCTTCTTTTAAGCATTTCTTTTAGTTTATTTTATCTAATAATTACTAAGGAGATCGATATATTTAATTCAAGTGTATATTATTACAAAAGCAGTAATAAATCATACTAGAAGGCGAAAACGGGATGTTTTTAAAATATAGAGTATGGTACTATTCTATAAGGAACAAACTCTGAGCTCTGCAATTCACAATATTAAACAATAATTACTACATTGGAACAATACCCGCATCAAAACAGCGTATCATCGTAACTCACTATTCAACATGTTTTCACGAATGAGATACGAAGTGTGTACTTACATAGCACAGCATATTTCTAAATAGTATAAACAAAATCGATATTAGTTACCTAGCGCATTCAATATAAATTAAAATTGTTTTTCACAATATATCATTCTAATGAATATTTCAGAATACAGCGCCGATTCCAAATAACGTGTAACCAAAAAATCGTTTGTGATACGGATAAAACATTGACAGTTAACATTACCCTAATCTATAAAACGTGAACAAAGTTTGTTCTGTTTCAAAATAAAATTACGAATCAAATGTATTTTTATTTTACTCATTTATTTCATTTATATAAAGTAATAAATACACATATTTATATAAAGACATATTTATATAAAGTAATAAATACATAAAGGTCATTAAAGAAAATATCTACTTCATATTACTAAGATTTTGCTAATCGTACTTCTCATTTTCTCTATTAATAAGTAAAAGTTAGAATCACACTTATGCGATTAAGTAAGGCAGATATCTGGTTAGGCGCCGGTTTAAGCACATCTATGACGCAATGTTTGATTTCATTTTCTAATTGAATGTATGGTCGAACACTGAAATAATTATTATTAAATGAATATATTTGACTACAAAATAGCAATCGTAAAATAAATAAATATATTTAATACCTATAATATTTATAGTAATTATGCTAAGTATAATTATAAATTTAATTATTATAAATTAAATAAACATGGTAATAAAAATTTTAAAGTAAAATTTCTTAATTATAATCAAGTTTAATTGAACACATAATTGAAAAGATGGTATAATTTCCCGCAGACGAAAATACCATCAAATGTTGCTCGTGTCCACTACAATTCACGTGCAATAAATACGAGAATTCTAGACGGTACATTGACCTTATCACTCAGACAGTTCTTCAATTGAAAAAAAAAATACAGTTTAAGCGTGTAAAAATGAAAATCTTTCTAAAAGCAATCAATCAGGCGCTCTCCGCTTTGGGACACCGCACGAATATCTAATTTTGTTTGTTAACCCCTCCGCACCCTCCTTACCCCTAGATTTACCCCCCAGGCTACCGCGCAGGCGTCGAACACCCTAAATCCTAGCGGACGTTTTGATGGATCACCCTTAATGACAAGCACTGAAGGGGCGACGTAGGGCTGTGATGGATATCGATGTTTTATGTCGATAGAAATCTCTATTATTGATGAAAATTGACGCGATAACATCTAATGGTAGGGTGGCGAGGTATAACATGTTGAATGTAATTATATTTTATGTTTTATAAAAGCGGAGAAGAAGAGCAAGTGTACACACTGTTGTTTGATGCAATGTGTCACAATGCTTAATAAACAAATAATTTTATATAAAAGATTTTCATTTTATATTTTCACGGCATAGCATATTAAAATACGAAAAATGAATCAATACACAAATAAATCAAGAAAAAGAGTTCTATTACTCAAATGGACACTATCTTCTGACAGCGACAGTAAGCAATGTATAGGAAGCTCTGTCGAACGAGATGACCGTCCATCTTGTGCTCAAAAAGTATTGAAAACCTACAATATAATCTTTTTATCACATAATTACGTCGGATACTGTATAGCGATTATACAAATGTAACAATTGTTTATATTTGTCTTTATGTAATATAAATACAGGAAAAGCAAGTTAACGAGTATTTTTATAAGTCGCGTTAAACGTCTCGACAAAACGTTATATCGATAGCTTCATAGACGTCACTATCGCTCCGGCATACGCCCTCCGCTATATGAACAGCACTCGCTACAATTGTATTAGACATTAGCGATGCTGCTTGCTTTTATTGTGGCTTACCCGACGGCGGAGAGAGGTGTTGTGTGTTTTAATTGTCTTCACTCGACGCTATTGCATTGATTCTATTGAATCCTCATCCAATGGCTCAACTCTATTGTTGTTCTATCTTATGGCGAATATTTTTATTCTATTTTCGTCACCCCTTTTGTTTCTAAGTGCTTTTGTTTAGTTTCGCGTTTAACTTTTCATTTGCTTTGTACAATATTAGCACTTAGTGAGGAAATTATTTACGATTCAATGCACGTTTTTATTGCTTTACGTTTCAGTCTTGGTGATTATTATTATACGGACGTTGACGCCTTTTTTAGATAAATAATTATTTGTTCGGATAGGGTTAATGAAATAAATTACCAAGGTCTAAGAGTAATTAAATGAAAAAAAATAATGGATGGAGTATGGTAATAAAATTTTATACAACAATTAATTTAAAAAATTATCACAATATTCATGTTATAGTATAACTGTATCGACGCGCACGCCGCACTTCAACAATGCAGTACTATACCTACACATAAGCGTTTAAATTCACATACACACATAATATAAATATCTGGAGCGTTATAAGGAGCTTCTTGAAAAAATAAAATAGCTTTTATAAAAATATATATAAGTATATAAATGTATACATACATTTAAACAATGACACTCATTAAAAAAACGTAAAATAAAATCTACTTTAACGGAATTCAAATACAGCACTCAAATAGACAAATTGCCCGGTAGAAAACCTAACATCAAGTACGCTGGGACATTTGAAATACAAAGCAATAATGACACGAGTCACGACATCGACTCATCAATGGAACCATTAGTACAATCGATTCAGGAAAACCGAACGTTTTAATAATGTAGAAAACCTCAAACATTACGTCAGAATTATTATTGTTCCAATTTAATTGGTACCGGAAATATAATATTAAGAATAAACTAAAACTAAACTTGACAATTTACTTTTGATTTATCTTTTATCTCAATAAATAAGAGAAAAAAATAAAATCCAAAAAAAAAGAAAAAGCTGAAGCGAACAAACTTTACAGATATTCGTCTCTTATTCCAAATTATATTATAATTGAAACGCTTGGACCTTAGAGTAATAGTGCAAAAACTTTCAACTTTCAACGTTATTACCTCTACTGGTGACAGGAGGGCTGGTTCATTTTTCGCCCAGAGAATACTAGCATTCTTGCCACCATACCACGTGGTCACGATTTTTACAGAAAATATTTTTAATTTTCTCAATAAATTAATATGTGATATCAATTTTATTGATTAATTATTAATTTATATCTGATAGAAAAAAATATAATATAAAATGTAAAACTTCAATCAATTGCTATACATGTTATTAACTTTGATAATTATCATACAATGAAAAAAAAATGGATTTTGAAATAACAGCATAAGGGTCACATTCGTAGTTTACAAGAAACCTAAGCAGGTTGGGCCAACAAAATAAGATTATATATAAAGATGTATTGAATTAATGATTTACGTTTTTTACAGTTTCGCTGAAATTCATTGAATAAAAAAACTCTCGACCCAAGATAAAATGCACCTGCGTAAATTATTTCGAGACACGGAATAATATAAAAATCCCTACAAGTAATACCAATTTCTATGTTACATAGTTGTATATGTACATGTGTGTTTGTAAACAGGCATATTGTTTGCGTGTATGTGTGTTATCAATAAACGCCATTTCATATACAATGTTGTAACATAGTGACAGAGACGCATCCCCGAACACTACTCGGCACTACGTCGAGGCAGTACTCGGGTAAATTGAAGGCGTGCGAGTGGAAACGTCTAGGGACTTAGACAATTATTCTAAAATCGCCCTCGTGGTATCACCCGACGGGGTCCGTTGGCTTCAGACCAACATCGTCTGCCGTTTGTATCGGATTGACAATTCGAGCCTCAGCTGATGCTCATTTGTGTACCGTTTTTAGTGGTTCGTGGCTATTTAAAACACATTTGAAAAGAAAGCATTAGCAGCTTGCCTTGCCTGCTTGATTATTAATAAAACATATGAAATGATATGTCTAAATTTGAAAAATATTTACGCAAAAATCTACGTATCGTGATGTTAAGACATTCAAGGTCTTAATTTAAGTAAAGTAAGACTTTATTCTTATAGGATTTAATATATAAATTACAATGATAATTTAAGTAATAAATATTTTAAAAAAGTACCAGATTTATATAAATAAAAATCATTTGATAGTGTTCGATATTCAATTTACTATTATCACAAATGGCAGAACATATATAATTAAATTTAAACATAGTGTAGAAAATCATGGCATTAAATTGTACTAATTTAAGCCTTGAGTACATATACATTCACATTGGAAGATTTATTATGACGCGAAGTTGGGCAAAAATAGTTATATATATATATACATATATGTATATACGTGGTTATTGTAAGAAGTGTTTCATTAAACTTAAATTTGTAAAAAATTAAAAAATGACATATCGTTAAATATATTGTACAATACTTAAATTAGTATATAATTATAATATAATACATGTGTACGTATATACATGTTAATGCTAAAAATATCTTTCTTGACGATATTACTGTTTAGATTAATTTGATGCATGATGCTGCTTTAGCGGGAGAGCGAATTCCTATCTCAGAATATCACAGTGTTACCGTTCAACAACAACTATATATATATAAACAATCATCAGAACAAAGTGCTATTACTATTTATACTAACGCAAAATTAAAATGTATGTAATTTATTAATATTCTCCTCTTGTTACAGAATATTAACGTCTCAAAGATATTGTAAAGCCGTCGGTGAGTATGATCTTTGATTAGCGTTTGCTTACAAATGCAAAATACATGCATCTTAACATTCAACGCACTCACACACCGACCTTCATATACATTACCAAAAAAGGTGACGGAAATTCTTAGATGGATTCTAAATCTTACTAATATACATATGTAATGTATTAAATACTTTGACTTTTATTATGATCAGAGTAAAGTTCAAAATGTGACATCAAAATAAAGTATACTTAGCACTGCAGTAAATCGATCGTCGCACGCATTTCGCTGTCATCACAAACGCATGCGCACGCCTCATCCGTAGTACTGTGACAATGGATCGCTTACAATTTTTAGGAGTCATTTTCATTATTTTATCACAATAAACGCGAAAATATATTTAATGTTTAATTAATAAATCACGTCTTAAGTCGCCTAATCTGTAAACTATACTTTTCTGGTGGTAGGGGCTTTGTGCAAGATCGTCTGTGTAGGTACCACCCACTCATCAGATATTCTACCGCAAAACAGCAGTATTTATTATTGTTGTATTCCGGGTGAAGGGTGAATGTGCCACTGTCATTACAGGCACAAGGGACATAAAATCTTATTACCCAAGGTAGGTGGCGCATTGAAGATGTAAGCGATGGTTAACATTTCTTATAATGCCAAGTCTATGCGCGTTGGTGATCACTTAAAGTGGCCCACATGCTCGTTCACCTACCTATACTATAATATATAATATAATAATGCGATTGTACAGTCGCTAATGACATTATGATCAATAATATACTTTTTTCTATATTGGTATATGGTAGACATAGTTTTTTTATAAATTAATCATTTTTTCAAATGTGTCGGTAAGCTTTCAAAAACTTTACATCTTTTAAATATGTCTGATTATTAAAATATTATCCACCATTCAATAAATTGAACAAAAATAATTATTAACATTGATAAATAGATATGTTAAATTTTTTCTCTTCACGATTTTGTTATTAAAAACGATTGTATAGATTAATTGCAACATATAATTAATTTAAAACATGTTCATATCCTATGTAGAGCCATCGAAAATTACTAGAGCATTACAGGAATGTCCCACCTAAGTAATGTACATTCTACACGCGCACTCCAACCAATAGCGTCCGTCGCATCTTACTGCGCGCGCGCACTGAACAAATTTACAACCGGACAACTTGAGTTATTTCCACGTGGGTGGTCACCACCCCGCTACCATTTAGCAACAATGATGCAAGAAAGTAATCACCTTAAAGATGTGAGTAATTGAACACAATTAAAATTTGTTTCTGGAATCTACATAAATAAAGCAGATACTGTTGTTTTAGAATTAAATACTTTGTGTATCTCTAATTGTTGTTACTAAATATATCTATAGAATTAAAATTAAATCGGCAAGATTGAAAATGAGTACATTTGATAGAAGTGAAAGCGTTTTGTGTCAGAAACGTTGCACTCTGACTTATTCTCATCGCGCTCAAATAACTTCAATATACATAGAATTTACATTAAAGTGTATTAGTTTTAGTTGAAGATAAATGAAAGAATTCATTTACTTTGAAAATCGAATGCTAGTTTTTTTTTAATATGTAAAGAATATAACTCTCATGAGGCCAAACTCGATCGTTGACCCTTTTAATCGATACTAAACTAATAATAATAACTAAACCAAAATCGTTTCATTTGAATGGAAAATTATTAGGTTTTTATTAAATTATTCATATAATAATGTGACTACAATAATAATTCATTATTACCATATATTCATATGTTTTATATTCTGTAAAGCATTTCGTTTGTTTGATTTACAAGGAGAAACTGATTTCGCCTAAGATTAAGCTTTTTTAATTTAATTATATTTAATATAGTTAGTGTTTCCAGATTATCTAATAAATAAACAATATTTTTCTATTAAAATTTACAATTTAAATATTTTACACAGTTTCGCTTAGTAATTTCAAAAGGATTCAAATGAAACAGACATTTCCGTGGTACGGCATGTCATGCGAAATGTCGCGCTTGTCTGACTCGGCCATACTCACGACGAGAAAGCAATTAAGACTTTTTAATCGATTGATAATTAACCGAAACTGTTATTTCAGTATTATTTTTTACTGTTTGAAAAAAAAAACTAACGCTCATGCAATTTTTTTACGTTAGATACGATTAATTTTCAATCATTGAAATCGCATTTAACCTTGAAATATCTCTCTCAAAAATCATGAACAAAATTAAAATCGCTTATAAAAGTAATAAATATTTTCTTAAATCCCATAAAAAAACTGTACTCACGTAGCTGTACGTACTGTACCTGTATTGTGATAATCACTGATTAAGTTATCCCACCAGTGTCGCAATGAAATCGCGCAAAAAAGAAGCTAAGCTAAGTAAATAGTTTCATTTAGACACAAGACTTGATGATTTAATAGGAAACTTATAATCATTCTAGTCAATTCCATTTTTAGACAGCCATTTTTATTTGCCAATTTCACGTTAGACAGAGAAGATACAATAAATATTTGAGATTACAAAATTAACACTTGACACTTTCTGGAGCTGAGATGGCCTAGTGGTTAGAACGCGTGAATCTTAACCGATGATCGTGGGTTCAAACCCAGGCAAGCACCACTAAATTTTCATTTGCTTAATTTGTGTTTATAATTCATCTCGTGCTTGAAGGTGAAGGAAAACATCGTGAGGTAACCTGCATGTGTCTAATTTCATTGAAATTATGCCACATGTGAATTAAACCAACCTGCATTGGAGTAGCGTGGTGGAATAAACTCCAAACCTTCTCCTCAAAAGGGAGTAGAGGCCTTAACCCAGCTGTGGGATATTAACAGGCTGTTACTGTATTTTCTGGACCGTAAACGACTATAGACATTATAACAATGACTTTATTATATCTGGTGTTCTGTGCCTGAAAGTGTCAAGCAGAATATAGGAGGAATTTAATTTTAAAACTAAGCCCAGAACAACACAAACATAAGGATATGGTAATTATTAATTCTCAAGGCGTGGTAGATATTTGCATATACATAAGCACATCGCGCCACACCCTTAACATACAGTAGTACTGTTTCTTCTTTATTTGTTATGACGCTGAGAAGTGATACAAGCCCTTACTTATAGAGAGATGTAATTAACATTCAATACAAAGCTATCTGCGTATACTCATTGAAACTCAATGTTCATTCATCGTAGTACCTTGCGCAAGCGCATGAGTAAGACCACGTGTGAAGTGCCTTAATCATAGGCTACTAATTAAACTGAAGTTGCTTTCTTCATTTTATTTTCAATTGCAATTTTTTTTTGTATTTTTTATAATGTTACATAATAGTTATAATAAATTATTATTTAAAATAAAATTAACATTCAATTTACAGTCGCATTTGTTGTTGCCTAGATCCAGTCTCTTTCCAAAAAGCTTTTATATTCATAAAAGCTATTAAATTTACATTGGCCTTATATTCATTTAATACAACTTATAACATTGAAATGTATTTCAATTAATTTTATTTGATTTATATATTTGTTTATAAGTATTAATAAATTTGTAGTTAAACAACAAAAACAAAAAACTTAATAATAATAATAATAATAATATCCTGGGACATTTTTCACACACGGCCATCTGATCCCAAATTAAGCTTATACAAAGCTTGTGCTATGGAAACCAGACAACCGATATACTACATATACTACTTTTCTTTTGTAAATACATACTTATATAGATAATTACACCCAGACTCAGGACAAACAGACATGTTCATGCACACAAATGTCTATCCTGGGTGGGAATCGAACCCACAACCTTCGGCGTAAAAGGTAAGTATCTACCAACTACGCCAACCAGCTCGTCAAACTTATTACCTTAAATCAAAACTAAGATCTATAGATACGGCCTATAAAGCCGTGCGCGTACGCAGCGTGTAATCCGATCCGCATGCTGCAGTGTTCTATGAAAACATTGAGATGTTTTATCTGTTATGTATCTATCTTATCTTTATTGGATCCTTGTAATTGACACCGGCCGTTAACAAACAATACTTATCATATTTTAAAGCTACGGACACTCGTAAGTTTGATCGTATTTATGGCCCCGCACACGTACAAGACATAAGCAACAAGACTCCTTTTTTTAACTCTGGAAAAATATGTTAAGCGTTTCCTCCAAGGTGTCCAAGGCGCCGAGTGCGCATCGAACATCGGAATGCCCACTAAAAAACCAGCAGTACCCTTTCCGTCTCAACGTGGAGCGCCACGGGATCGCCTTCGCATGCTACCGTCACAAGCAACAAAACTACTTATCGAGTATAATTATCATAATTGCCAAAAATAAAGTGTAGCTTAATTAACATCAGACATGACCTGGTTATGGATACGGATATATGAATAATATTTTATCAGTTTTAGATATGTTTTCGTATATTTTTGGATTATCCTTTATATTCAATTATTTTGGATTATCTTATTATTTCAGATAGTTTCAGTTAATGATTTTAGATTAAAAAGGAATTGTAGAATACAAATAATTACAAGACATACACAAAAACAAAATTTTAAATTTAATTTACAATACAATACAATTAATAAACTAAAAATAAAATATTTCGCATATTCGACGATTTAATTACGGTTACGGAGCTCCATAATAGCTGATTTATATGAACTTTGTATAAAATTGTAATAAAATTCCACAAAATATAATAAATTAAGTACAAAATGTAAGATTGTAGATTTCTTCAAATACATGTAAAAGATTTGTAACGAGTGATCGTTCCACACGAACGCCGTCCCAATTCGTATCGTTGTCCCTCGTTAAGTCTATTTGCCTGCTCCGGGCACGAGACACTCAAACAAATAAGATGTTCCCTTTTTCAATAAGGATTGATAAAATGCAGATAGCCATTAGTGAAGCACCTTAAAACATACTATCGATAAGATGATATTAAAATGTGTTTTTTTTTATTGTTTTTTGAATTGTTTGTATAATTAAACAGCTAAACAAATCAAGCAAGCAACGCTGTTCCCAAGTGCTTGTTTGTATTTATAATTCATCTCTTACAATGCGATAAAGGAATACGTACGGAGGAAACATATTCACTTCTCATTTTCTTCCAGAATAGAGGAGGTATCTGCCCAGTATTGAGATATTTGCGGGTTGATACTTAATTTTATATAGATACCTCCTTACTGGTTTTTTAATCATATATTTTACAAATACACTTCTATCCTATGTTCTACCATTTTGTATATTATATATTATTTCTCATCGTCTACTGCACATTTATAAATACGTTAAATGACATTAATGTCACGCTATACGTGGTGTATTATCTTGCTCGCTCACTCACATCACTATTCGCTACCTGCATTCGTCGCCGTGCGTCGCCGTCTGGTCGCTTAACTGTCACTTGTCTTTGTCTCCAATGTAAAAAAAAATAATGGTCTACTGATTGATTTGTTGCGCACTCGGTGGTACTTGTCTCTGGGACATGTGGCTTTTTGATAGTTTTTTTTTTATTGAAAAATGAAGTAACATGCACTTGGTATTCAGTGTGTATGCCATAGCCACAGTTCTGGTAGCAAAAGTATTGACCAAGCACTTTACGTGCGTAGTAATTATGACATAATTGTAAATGTGACTTTTGATATCTATGTTGTATTTCGTTTATTATTAAAACTAACTTCCACCCGCGGCTTCAGCCGTGTGTGCAACGTAGGGGAGAAAAGGTGTTAGGTAACTTATATGTCTAAGGGTGAAGGTTGCTTACCATAGCATATTTTACTGGTGGTAGAGCTTTGTGCAAGCTCGTCTGGGTAGGTACTGGGTGTGTTCCGGTTTGAAGGGTGAGTCAGCCAGTGTAATTACAGGCACAAGGAACATAACATCTTAGTTCCCAAGAATGGTGGCGCATTGATGATGTAAGCGATGGTTAACATTTCTTACAATGCCAATGTCTATGGGCTTTGGTGACCACGTACCATCAGGTGGCCGATATGCTCGTCTGCCTTCCTAATTATAAAAAAAAAACATAGCTGATTGACTTGATATAACGATACATATAAATAAAAAGTTCTTAATTTACTTACATAAGCCAACGACAATGCTTACATACTGTATTAGCACAAGTTTATTCAAATATAAAGACCGTCGCGTATCCCGATAACAATTTCTTCATCCAACTGTTACTTATCGTAACAAAATAATCTACAAATAATATCCTGTATTCTTCGAACCTTATCTCAGTTCTCGGATCATGGGAATACACAGCATTATGGTTGAGGCGACACTTTAGATATTGAAGAAAAAATGTGACGTCGCAAAAAACTTGGGACCAGAATTTTTATCACAAGATTTAAGACGACATACCGGCGACGAAGGTGATAACAGTTCTAGAATATTTACCTTTTGAAAGCTCGTTTTAAAACATTAAACATAGCAATGTTCATTCTAAAATGTATTCGTCTGTCATTTAATTTAGAATAATATCAGTTGCAAATGTAAGAGATATTCAAGTAGACTCATAATATTATAATTTTGTGTCTTCAAAACCAGAGTGAACAGGTTTATTTTAGGCAAGCGTGCTACATCCTGGACCGTGTCGATGCTTAAGATCAGGCAAGTCAACGGTCAAACGCTTGCCTACTGTTTTTTTTTTCGCTGGAAAAACGCATTTACGCGTTTCCCCCACAGGAGGTGGGGGGGTATGTGGGGCTCGCCGGCACTGAAGGCGCCGGAATACCCACTAAAAAACCAGCGGTACCCACTCCGTCTTGTCGAAGGGGCGTCACGGGATCGCTTGCGCATCCTACCGTGACGCACCGACGGTTTTGCCTACTAAGTGTAAAAAAATAATAATAATAATAAAAGGCAAATTGAATCATCAATCAAGGTACCGGTTCGGAATGTAGATTTTTACCGAAAAGAAACAGAAAAAAACTGAATAGTTACTCTTTTTCAAGTTTTTAATTGCAATATCGGTCAAATACAATTTAGTTTATATATATCCTGGTTGAAAATCAACAAGTACGAACTCTTACTTTTTACATTAGAATTTATCACATAAACAATCTTGCGCTGAGTAATATGCCACTTATCAATGTCTTTTTAACAAAAAAATCTTATCAAAATTAAACCTTAACTTGATCAATACGTATATATTTATTTAATGATTTAAATTAATATTTGCTATTTAAATTTAGCATATTAATGTTAACTTATATAACAAAATATCTATCGTAGTATAACAAGATGTAGAATATAGACCTATTGATAGTAGGTAATATCTTCAAATTCACTTTAACTGTTGTATGTCCCCCCGGTATATTTAACGAATCGTTGTTGTACATCGTATTCAATCGTTTCTAGTTAAAAATATGCGTCACATATCAATATACATTTATATATGACGATCTTTTGAATAGGCACATTTCGTAAACAATTCTACCATCAGTAAAAACAATTAATTCTTCATTGAGTATAGTCAACTACTGGCCAATTACCATTACGATTCAAAAATGCTTATAAAAGACTAATAATAAATTACACTTTGATTTCACTTTATTGAACAATTGGTACACACAAAAATAGAAGTGGTTCGCTTCCATTACTTATATAATTCAATATACATAGAGAGTAAATACATTACAGTTTTTGTGGCGCGGTGGTGTAAAGGAGATCCATTTCGAATCACAATGGACTTCAGACAGCCCGTTGGAAACAGGTCAAGAAATCAACGACTCCGAGAGCTCTTGATACGGTAATAAATTAAGAGAAATGGGGAAGAATCGTCCTTTAATATAAACAGCCTCCCTTTACGACTGTAATGGGATTCTTTTGAATGTTAAGATGCGATTTTGTGATTGGATCCCGATGATGCCGATTTCGACTGTACGCAGTGTTTAATTGACTCAAATTTCATCCAATAACAACTTGAGTTGAAAAATAAAATTATAAATTTGAAAAAAAAACGTAGCTAAAGTTTATTTAGTTTATTAAATATTTCCTTCGTCGTCAATATTTTTCGCAGTAAAATATGTTGATAGTTTAATAATGTAAATCTCTTTATATTGCTTATTTTTCGCTCCAACTCGGAACATTATATTTTAAGATTTTTTCTTTGAATTGTTTTATTAAACCTTAAAACCAACGCTCGTTCGATTATGTTGAACTTTGCACAGTTGTTGTGACACATTCGTGATCCTATCTTGCGAAATAAAAAACAATCAAACAGGTATTGCACAATATTTATCTGGTTTATTAACAGTGTGTTTATTTAATATCTAATTTAGTGAATATATACATTATACATATTATATATATATATGAAATTCAATATAAATATAGTGTATATAATAACAAACGTAATCTGCTTAGGTAGTTTAAGTAAATTGTTAAGTAATAGCCTGGATGTTTCACTGCTGGCCTCCTCTTCTTTTGATTAGAAGGGTCTAGGCACATTCCACTGCCGAGCAGTGCTTGACCGGGCCTAACCTAACTACTGGGAAATATCATTTCCAAAATATCAATACTTTTAACAACATTAAATTACACAATCGCTTCTGTACCAACGTTCAATTAAACAATACATACAGCTGTCTTATCCATTTTCAATAGTTGTTAATGGCTGAAGAAATGAAGTTTTTCAGAAATCTTAGATTTTTTTGTTCTTGACATCTCCTTAACGAAACGAGAGCAAATTAACAATCAATCAAGTCGAGCACCTCCTTAAGTGCTTCTACCCTCGGCGTGTACCGGCCCCATTTTCTTGCGATACGTTCAAATTATTGTTCTATGTGAAACGGTATTTTCTTTATCTTCATTCGTTTTTAATATCGGAAACAAACAGATTTCTCAAAGCTTTTAAAATCTGATAGTAAATTATTACAATTTAAAATATTATCTTATGTAATATGTAATTTTATTTACTTTTTTAATTTCCTTTTCACACAAGACTGACGTTGTCAACTACCTAACTCGGTATTACTACTAAAAATAAGATGAAATCAACAAAAATAAGATATCAATAAAAATAAGATGAACATCTAAACTGAAAACCTTAGTTACCCTTACTGGTTCGACTAAGGATCCAATATACATATATGTGTTCGCATAATAAAACTGCAACTAAAAAAGGGATTCAATTCGAGGTTTAAATTTATATAAAGGACTTCACTTGCTGGTAAGGGCGTTGTTCAAGCCCATCTGGGTAGGTACCATCCACTCATCGGATATTTTACCGCCAAACAGCAATAATTAGTATTGTTATATACCGGTTTAAAGGTTTAGTTAGCCAGTGTACTATATATGTCATATTTAACATCTAAGCGTCACGGTGCGTGTCGCATTGACAATATAAGGATAGTTATATTTCTTACAACGCCAATGTATGTGGGCGGTGGTGACTACTTACCATCAGGTGGCCCATTTGGGTGGACCTGTCTATTACATAAAAAGTAAGTATTTTCATTTCCATTTTCTCGTATCGTTTATAAATGAGACCGAACTCATTGAAGCGCGTTACAACTGCTTGTCTCAAGTCAATTTGCCGAAATATATGAGTGCTTCCCTCGACGACAATTGTAGCTTGTTCTAAAACATTTATTTGCAATTATTCGTATAATTTATTATATTACGATCAAGCCTACTTTTAGTTACCATGCATTTTTCCATTCCACATAAAATATTTATAAAGTTATGACCTACTTTTCAAAATCACTTAGCGTGTTTAGGTTCGCGCGTATCGGAACTCATTTCCAATATGAATTATAATCATCGATGTGCTTAAATGATTATATGCAATTGATATGCGTTTCATATGTTTGAAATATTAAAATAATATTTATAAATAGAATATTATTAATAAAATAAAATTTCAATATTCGAAATGTAATTTTATTTCATGCATCGTGTGATAAAGTCTTGAGACATTATGCGCCGGTCCAGGTCGTATGTTTTCAATTGTATATTCAGATATGTGCGAGCCCCCGCATGTATCGCTACGGGATAGTTGTCGTGTGGCCCAATTGACACACTTACACATATTCTTATCAAAAATCCAAAGTTCAAAATCAGAATATATTTTATACAAGTAGGCTCATACAAGCAGGTTTGAATCATTTTAAAAGTCAGTGTCATGCGGCAAGGTGAGCTTTGTGTACGAAATTCGAACGTCTGTTTTAAATGCAGTGAAAAAGTTACAGAAAAAAGAGACATATGATCTCTTTTCTGTGCTTAGATATCTTACGTGTAATTTATTTGACTACTTTATTAAAGTAAACTAAATGCTTCAATTTAGGATTTTTAAGCCTATAATATATCGATAACACTTCTTGTACTTATAATATATTAGCATTATATTCCTAATCAATCTATTAAAATATTTGTATATTTATACTGCCTCGTTAGCCGAAGAAGCCGAAGATTCTAAGGTGCTGGATTCAAGCCTCAGGTCAGACCTATAAAAAGTTATAGGATTTTCTGGCAAAAATTCTCAATTGCAGCCTGGAGTCCGGAAGTTAGAAGTGTGTACATTCCCGTGCCTCAGAAATTATTTTAAGGCGTTGGTCATGCACTCTTTTCAGTCGTGTCGGACTGCCGTGCTATCGGATAATGAGATTGAGGGAATAGAGAATGCATCTATGTTTAAGCAAACACTTGCCTATGAGCACAGTAAATTTCTTGCGCAGTTGTTGGCTAATCTCTCTTGAGATCGACGGCCGTGGCCGAAATCGGTTAGGAGTACATCATCATATTTATTAAAATTTAATTCAAATATTTTTTTATTTAATTTTAAAGACTAAAATTTGAATGCAGGTTAAAAACACGTAAAAAAGTTACAGCGCACTTGTAACTCTACTCTCTTAATTCATTTTAAACACGCTGTTTATGAACCTCGGCGGTTGGACCGAAGCCAGAAAAAACAAGTCAAATAAATGTTCACATTTGGCATGTGAAGTTTAAGAGTCACTGAAAACTATTCAACTGCGTTTTATCAGATCTCATGTGACTGTGGGACAAGGAAACTAACATGATGCATTAGGAAACACATGAATTAAATAGTATACAACACATATACATATATTTTATTACATATCAACGAACCATTTTATTAGGGCAGTCATATATTTTAAAATACTTTTATTTATTTAAAAAAAAACGAGCAATCAAAATATATTTTAATGAAAAAAATAACATTAACAAACCTAAATGCGCTGCCATCCACGAGATCTATATTGTTATGTGCCTTCAGTTATATTACCCCGCAGAAATACATAGTATTTTGGCGGCTGCACAAATTCCTAATTTATTTTCTTTTATATTTAAAAGGCATCGATATCAAAAAGGCATTTATTAAAAAAAATCTAGTCAATTAGAATAGAAGAATAGTTTTCGCTTATAACTTAAACCAAATAATAAAATATTGCGCTAACATTTTCTTCCTTTTGCTTCACACTGTATCGACGCAAAATGATACAAAAATTACCAACATATATTTACCTTTTCAAATACAAAATTCATCGCAAAATTACACCTTAACACCTTACACTTTAGATCTATATTTAAGAACCTGTACACGTAGTTCATACTAGGTTCCTTGTATAGCGTGAAACTCTGAAATTTAGTCTTTATTTTCTTAGTCGTCATCAATTTATAGTGTTATTTGATATTTGTGGCGTGAAAGAGGAAATAAGTTTTTATATTTGTTTATTATACTGAGCGGGAGTCCCATTGGTGTGGGTTTCGATGTAAATGAGCTTTGACAACGATGTAATCTAAATACTGCAACAAAGTAAAAATATGTCTTATAAATATAATGAAATAGAATAACATCAATACGCATAGCAAATATTTGTATTAATTATTTAATTTATTTTAAGTAAATTAAATAATTTATATCTATCTCTCTCGTGTTTATAATTCATGTTTATATTTTAGTATTCCACAAACTCACAGGTCATATCACCCGACGAGGTAGTCCTATTTAAATTGGAGTTGGAATAAAGGTAAACAAACCATAGAATCACAAATTGCATGCGATTTTTTAATTGTTCTCCTGTATTACTCACTACAAACAGTTCTTGATTAATTTACCTTTATTTAAAATACAACACTAATCCATTTAACTTGTTATAACAACTTTAATTTAACTTTCGAAGTTCCCATTACAACTTCGCGGACATTCAAAACACCATTTTTTCGCGAATCTATAGTAGAATATCATAGGTTATACAAGATCTCGAGCAATGATATCGGTATCAAAGTTGTTTATTTATGATTACTCCTCCTGTGGTTGGAATAGGCTATAGACGAGTTAATCTTTGAAATTTTCTTCTTAACAAAAGCACGGCGCATTGTTTAAGCTCTGACGTAGATACGAATTGTTACTCACTTAACATTTCCTATTGCACAACATGCATTTTTTTGAAAACCTTTATGTATGTTTTAATTCAAATGCAATAAATAATACATCAATAAGAAATAAATAAATTATTCTTGTAAAAAGCTTTGTGCAAGTCTTATAAGTACCCACCCACCCGCTTATTAGAAGTAATAGTATATTTGTTTTAATGGTTAGCGGCGCAATTTAGTTTAGTTAGTGATATTTTTATTTAGTGAATACTTACCATTACAGTTTAGAAATTATCTAAAAGTTCTAAGCTTTGTAGGATATTTTTTTTAAATTAAACAAATTTATATGATAAAAACAGAATCAATATTTAAAAATGAAAAATGTACGAAATGTCTGTCTAGTCTCTCGTATGCACGTCATAGACAAACATTGAGTAAGGTAGCAATACATTGCGGAAATAGCCGCGCCGGAAGCGACGGTCTGCAGGAAGTACACCTCATTTCCGTTGTTACACAAAGCCTTCGATCGTGTGGAAAAATTCTGAAAATATACGTCCGGATATTTGAAAGATACCTAAGTGTTATTTATGACACGTCGGTAGGGTTCGACAGATTCACTGAAATATTAGAATAATAAAGAATTTATGTTACAAATTGCTCTTTCACGGGCAACTTCTTTATTACATTTTAATAAATGCCTTTGGACCGGTTTAGTTACAATTTAAAATGAGATAGTATTCATAAAAATCACGAAGATGACAAGACCCGACTAGATTGGGAAGGAGAACCGGGTGATTTGACGTACCTTGGAACAGATAGCATTTCCAACAGACAACGATTGGCTTAATGATTAGTGGTGACGTAATATCAAAACAACATCGTATAATAAGCCACAGTAGGGAGACAAGCATGAATTTATCTATAACATTTCTTTTAATAATACGACGAGCCGTTTGGCGTGGTTGGTAGGTACCTGCCTTTCACGCCGAAGGTTGTGGGTTCGATTCCCACCCAGGGCAGACATTTGTGTGCATGAACATGTCTGTTTGTCCTGAGTCTGGGTGTAATTATCTATATAAGTATGTATTTACAAAAGAAAAGTAGTATATGTAGTACATCAGTTGTCTGATTTCCATGGCACAAGCTCCGCTTAATTTGGGATCAGATGGCCGTGTGTGAATAAAGTCCCAGGATATAATAATTATTATTATTAAATACTACAAAAGTAAAATACTAAAAATAGCCAATAATTTATATTTCGTGAAAAATATTCATAAATTCGGAGAAGAGTCCAAGGGCTCTTCAGTCTTCACTCTTTTAGTTCAGATTAAAAGTGTTCGACCCTCGACTAAAAGTTAACTCCGAAAGAGAAAACAAATTGGCAATTCACATTGAAGCCCCGCAATCTGTTACCAGACCTCGATTTATCAGCACTTAAATATTTCGGATATCCTCGTACTAGTGAGATATAGACACTAATAGCAAGCAAGCCCTGGTCGAAAAATCATTCGTTCGAAATGCATTCGCAAGGCACAGCAATTTCAATCTTATCTCTATCAATAATAGAGTTTAAAGTACCTGTGTAAAAAAAAAAGCAATGAAAATATTCAAATAGAAATGTTTTTCTATGAATTTGTAAAATATCCGCCGATGGACAAATATTTAAATTCATATTCACGATGTTGGCGTCCAATTAGAGCAATTTTATTTTGTTAGTCATCACACGGGCTGGTTGCACGTATTAAAAATAATAGATAAAATCGTTCCGTGGACAAAGCCCGTCGCTCCAAATTCAATCATTCGACGAACTAATATTAAAATATTTTAAAATATCATTGAATCATTTTAATATTCTATAACTGACGATCAATTTACTTTAACGGAAAGCGTGAAAGATAAAATTTATAATGGGAATCCGTACAAAAATAACTTCGTCATATAAATTATTCCAATTTTTACAATGTTTCTTTAAAACTGATTCGTTAATTGTGTATGTATTGTGTTGTGTTAAGGACGTGTCGGTTCTACATGTCCAATTCTTGGGCAACAACTCAGACAAGTTGAGTATAAATCAAGTTCGAGCGAGGCACGTCCGAGCATTGGTTTTGGGAGAGTATAAAACTAACTCGAAACTTTCGGGCATTCCGGTGAGTATCGTAGTGGTTATCATTCTTAGATATATATTGCCCACTTGCTGCTGCTGCAAATCCCGAAGTCCTTTCTTTATTTAAAGTAAAAGTACTTACTTATCTACTTTACTTTTACTTTTTGTTCTTTATTGTATACCAAAAATACAAAATATGGATACAGCCTAAATAAAAGTAGCATACAATTTTGGCGACATTATCGCTACATAGCGATTTCTTCCAGGCAACCAACGGTGTAAGTAATAACTTATAGGATATGAGGTAGGTGGTGCGGTGCTGTAATAATAAATAAAATAACAATAACATATCTATAATTAAAACAAACTAATAAATAAGTGTAAATATAAAATACACATATTATATATGAATAAATAAATTATATTATCAACACATATAAAATTACAAGTATGTGAATATATACTATATACAGTAAGAACGAATAAAAACGATAAGTAACATAACAAGAAAGAAAAAAATGAAAAATACAAAAAAATACTAAAATAAAAGAAATTATTGGTGATAAGACATTTGAGACAAAAAGTGATCTTTTACAAGTTTTATCTACCTACGCGGACTGGCAAATGGGCACCTGATGGTAAGTGGTCACCACCATACATTAACAATGGGACATTACATCGCCAATGCGCCAGCAGCCTTGGGAACTAAGATGATACTACTGAACGGATTTGAAAGAAATTTGAAATAGAGATAGCTTTTACCTGACTTAACACACAGGCTAGCTGAGCCCTGACACTTCCTCTCACACGCGTAGTCGCGAGCGGGAGCTAGTTAAATATAAAGTTAGTGCCGGCTAGGAACGTAAACTCTACTTTCCAAGTCGCGGCTATGCAATCAATATTTCACAAAGCCTGTTTTTAATCTAAGTATCACATCTGTAAGTAAATTCTTTGACGCATCGCACCTAAATACATCCCGAAATAAATCAAGATCGGGTCGGTCACGTGCCCACGTTGGTGCGAGTTCAACTATCTAACGCAACTAACTTTGGACAGGTATTCGGGGTATTAAACTACGCATGCCGTATTAATTAGAACTATTTGAACAAAAGTAGCAATATAGGGTACTATTGATAGAGGTATACAGGTGACAGAGGAATTAGTATAACTATTCCAAATGAATACGCGTTATTGGTAACTAAAAGTTAACATGGTGACTTGTTTTGTTACGAATGTGTTGGTAGAGTTATGTATCTGTGGCTGATTTATAGAAAGGTAAAAGATAGAGCATTTAACAAGCGCCACTTGCAACTTGCGGATTTTGATAAAGATCCGCTATTTGAACTTTGAATGTGATGGGTATAGTATTGCGTACAATTATTTTTTTGAAAAGGCATTCAGTACAGAACGACTTGAAATTTAGCAATCCCAAAATTATTGTATTATTGAAAAAATATAAATTGAACAAAATTTCGTTACAATTTAAACTCGTGTTTTCCGCCTTAATTTAAATATTATAAATATTTCAATACTAAATACTTTAAATAAGCGCGTCTTAGTTTTTGTAACGATTTTTTTTTCATGCTACTTACTTACTTAAACATTTCTTTAATTTATTTTAATATAAAATATATTGTGGATATTGTATAGTTGGAGCCGAGATGACCCAGTGGTAAGAACGCGTGAATCTTAACCGATGATCGTGGGCTCAAAGCCGGACACAAGCACCACTGAATTTTCATGTGTGTGTGTGTTCATCAATCACAAATTAATGATTATAATTCATCTCATGCTTTACGGTGAAGGAAAAATCGTGAGGAAACCTGCATGTATCTAATTTCACTTAAAAAATAAAAGAGGAGAGGAGGACTAGCCCAGCAGTGTACGGATTGTATAGTTCAATTAACCGAATGCCGTGTCTATATATTACAGTCTATGGGACTTAGTTGAGTAAATACTTAGGAACAGATCAAGATCGTTCAAGTCACGTGTTAATTTTAAATACAGCTTACAGTAAAGTTATTAGTGTACTTGTACGTGTTTTCGCCCTTAACTTCTTCGAGTTACGTTGCAGGTAGGCTAAGTATAAGAAAGTAGCTTATATTCTTCTTCGGGGATCAAATTCGGTTCAGTGGTTTAGCCCTGAAAGTGTAACACAGCAACAGACAAACAAACAGAAATACTTTCATATTTATTATATATATATGGATACTATGTGTGTGTCTAGCTACCAGCAATGCAGCAGTGGAATGAGCTCCTGCCCAGCTGTGGGACATTTTCAGGCTGTTATTGTGCACTGTTAGGTACATATATGTATGTATTCTTATGTATGTGATATATTAAACATAAGATTATCTTTTATGTTGCAATAATTGTAACCGCCCCTTATTAGTCTTGAATCGTTAAGATGCAACATTTCGGTAAGTTGGTCTAGCGAGGTGTGCGATGTACTTACTCACCGTTAGACTAGAAACCTAGTAAAAAACAGCACTTTAAAGACGTCTCATTACACCCAAAAAATCAATTCTAAAATATACAGCGAAAAAACCTTTCTAATTGTTTTTGAAACAACTCACAAAACGTATGCAACTTATTTATTTATTTGAAAATTTAATATAAAGCTATATATTATTTGTTGTATTAGTTATTCTTCTGTCAAAACAAACGAACATTACTTATATACAATACGATACATAAACATAAATTTGTAATGGAAGGAAGAAGGAACTAAGAATACAATCGTCGACAAAAGTGCTTATATACATACCGTATTACAACCGTATTACATAATATACTAAGTCGATGCGCAACCCGGAAGTTGATATTAGGTTAGTTCTCCACCGGAAGTATAATATAGCTCAAGTCTATATGGCAATATCTAATTCGCCAAAGCAAGTGATCGAATCTACGTGTAGTTTTTTAAGAGTTGAAAAAATCAGTGATTGTAAATCTTAGCTCTCAACCGAAGATAACTTAAGAAATAAAAACATACTGAACAATATAAAATTATAAGAGTGTAAGTATTTTATAAAAAAAGGTTATACAAAAATCTAAATATTATTTTCTAAAATATGTTCTCTTACAAGCACTATCGAATAGTCATGAATTAAATGTAATGATTCGGAAATGTACGTTTAGATTCTACCGAACAGAATCGAAGAATAACGAAGAAAACCGAAGAAAAGAAGAAACTTAGTAGTAATGAACTATTTTCCACCGATTTACATAACACCGTAAATCAATTACTAACTGCACGCTTGCTTTTCATCCATATAGTAATTTCTTGAGTAATAAAACTTGATTATTAATACATTTTTTAATACGAGTTTTTAATTTATCGACCAATGAATAAGTAACATATGTTATGTCAAAGTTCTTCGGAAAGAAACAAACGCATTCTTCGTTGTCGAGCATGACATATCGTGTAGACGACTAGCCTTATCCGGTTTTAACTGGAATATACCAGCCACCTGTAACCAGAGCCGATTAAATTTTCAAAAGCCTACGGGGCGAAGACTTGGAACTGTTATTTTATGCTGAGAACCTTGCGTAACGTTCTTGCGGTGCATGGTGATAACGATTCGAAGCTTTTTCGAGGCTTTATCTAGGGAGGGGATTAAGGGAAATATTTATTATCTATCCTTTCTTTAAATTCAAAGTTTGATTCAAATCGCCTAGAGAATATTTATCTGTATATTTATACTAATATTATAAATACGAAGGTAACTTTGTCTGTTTTTATGCTTTCACAGCTAAACCACTGAACCGATTTTGATTAAATTCGGTATGAAGCAAGCTTGAACCACGAGAAAGGTCATAGGTTACTTTTTTAAACCTAACACCATTTCCTTCAGTAAATCCGCAGGCAAACATTATTTTTTATATCAAAATACTAATTAAATAAGATATAGTAATGAAAACTAAGGATTATTTTAGTGAGCTTTTATTGATTTATTAAAATTTTATAAACTACGTAGCATTAGATCCCGCGAACATTGCTAGACAAACACTCATCTAAGCGTGTTTACTAAAACACATACACAATAAATAACTTCTATCAATATTATTATTTACTTTTATGATCAAAGTAATAATGCTCACAACTTTAAACGTTTAGTATATGGCATTAACACGGCGACAATATTAAGAAAAGTTTTGACAATATTAAGAAAACTTTAAATTTCACTTTAAAACAATGAAGCTTTAGAAGTAACGGCGAAAATCCACATCCGCGAATTGTTAATGCTTGCATTCTTAATGTACATCAATTGTTACTTTTTTTTAAATAGATGCAATTAAAAAATAGCAATAAAGTTAAACATTCTTAGTCTTTCGAGATTTAATGAAAAAGTATAAAAGCAATATTGATGCTGTAATAGTATTTACTAATAAATATAATGATAGAATAAAATGTAAAACGATAATGTATCCTAATGTACACTATATGTAATAACCAAAAGACCTTTTCCTGTAATCGTATCGTTCACAAGTGGGCCCTAAACATTACGTCGGGCCCGTATAGAGCGCCCGGGGCTCCGGTAACACTTTATTTACCGCTGTTAGCTACGTGGCGTAGTTTATAAACGCGTCGATTTGTACAAATGTTTCAAACGGTGAAACTATACGATATTTTATCGAGGACACACATACATGCCTATCTTTTTAATACATATTCCTTTATTATGAATGATAAGATTTAAGTACACAGAATTTTCTAGAACGATTAAGATCTGATGGAATGAATTACGCATAATTCATATATTTTTCAGTTTTCTTTTTCTGAGTTCCCCTATGTTTAGCCTATTAATATATAACTTTTTATATAGTACATAGAACACACATAAATATGCTTGAATACAACTGCTATTTAAATTAATCTCCAAATATACATTGATAAATGAATTTTTATCGTCCGGTGTTATATTTAAAAAAAAAAATTACAAATATAAACGAACACGACATGGACCATGAACTTCGGCTGGTTTTCGTTTTAATTACAAGCTCCTAGTATTACGGATTACATTACTGATAGCTACTATAGGGATAATACGGAAATTATATTAACGGTAGAGGTTAATTGAAATCGAACGTTTTGTCTGCGTAATAGTATCAGGACATTGTACATCAATTGTACTTAATATGTGTAGCAACGAACACCCTTTTATTTCACTTACAATCATTTTTATACTCACACATCAATCCGTCACAGAGGTAGCTTATAATAACGATGATGATGACAAAAGTTCAAATAAAAAAAAGTGTATTGTACTATATATGTATGCATAAATATGAGTTCAAGTCTGATGCCAAGTAACTCTGCGGCTGGGAAGACATCTCACTACGCAAGGGGAATCAATGGGGCGTGTCAAATACGGATAGCCGTATAAAATACGGATCCATCTTATCACGCAGATTTTTTGCCAGACGCCAGCATATAAAGTAATATTTAACTATTTAATTATGTAAATATAACATTTATATAAGAACTTTAGTTACTTTAACAATAAATAAGTAAATTACTAAATGAAAAACTGTATAGAGAATATATTAAGTAAGTTTGAGTTATAATTATGTTTCAAATTATATTATACTAGCTGCCCGTACTGACTTCGTACGTGCATTTTTTAATCAACGAGCTGTAAACATTTAGCATCAGTACAGTATATAAAGTATCCACGTTTAATGCTCTTTATATTTGTGAAAACTTTATCAAAATCCGTCGTGTTGTTTGGAAGATGCTGGCGGAGATACAGAAAGAGGAATTTAGCGACTTTATTTCATACTATTTATATAGAATCAGTGTTTGTATGTTACTGTACATATCCACAGAAGTTAATTGGCTTGGATTAATACTTTTATAAAATACTAGTAAGTTGAAGCTAAGCTAAGCTAGTAAGCTGATTATGGTGTAGTTGAGGATGGTCACCATATAGGCACTCATTTAAAGAGCGATACCGATAAGTATGTCGCGCAGAAACCTCACGACCCCTGTGCCCTGGGTTAGCGGCAAAAACCACCACCATAGGTCCATTCAGTCCAACGTCTCATCCCACACTGATTTATTAGGTGACAGAGATGTAAAAATGCTTGAAATGATTTATAGCAAACCAAGATGTAAAAATAAGCCAAAGGTTCCTTTAGTACTGTGTTACTTAATATTCTGATGTAAATATAAAAATATTGTGATGGATTGCTTATGAAAAAAAAACTAATTATAATACATATAGTGGATACATTGTATTTGTATAAGTTCTATTTGTTTTTTTTTTTATATTTTTAAATTAAGAGAAAATTCTACATTGGTGTAAAGTATATCTTTGTTAAGTCTTTCGAATCAAATATCTTTATTAAGGTAACGATTACCGAGGAAAAATTAATAAATATAACTCAAATGAATCCAACGGCAAGGATTTCATGGATTTTTTCGAACCAGTCGTAATATTTGACAAAAAAATGTGCATTTGTAAATTATTATGTAAGGCGATCTATAAGAGCAAGAAGGTCAAATTGTGACGTCACTCAGTATAACATAATGATGCACTCAAAGCCGCGTGTTGTTTATTAATAAATTATCAACAATTAATTTAAAATTAATAACTCGAAAATAAAAATCATCAACCGTTATAAAATGAACGTTATCTACCCACGCTCGGGTTTTATGTGTCGTTGATACCGTCGTCGTATATAACCATAACGAGATGGGAACAAATTGGTGGTATAACGATTTGTTTTTTCACAGCTGTCACGTCGCTATTAATTAGGAGGTGTCCGTTGAGAACAAACTGGTTCTTTGTAACACGATATCGTTTTAAATGTATTATTTTTACCCTTCGCCTTTTATATTACTAAGCATTTGCTCTGGTAAATTTTTCCAGAATCAAAATCGTGTTCACTCTACAACTCACTCACTCACTATATACGAAAATTTATTTGCTCCGCTGTTGCGCGAAAAAAGGAAAAAACTTACAAACACGTAATTTAACATTTATTTAATGTATTATATTCCAAGTTATAAATAATATCATCATATATCTTATCCCATCCCTTATATATGTTCAAGCAATAAAATGAGCACTACCTATAAACAGAATAGTGGAAAAACTAAAAAAAAAAAATATCAAATTTTTATATTTTTCATTTTATCTCGTCACTGAGCATCCGTGTTGTGTTTGCAGTACCGTTACTCGGAGAGCTTCACTGTTTAATTTCGCTCCTCCCAACTCCAGTTAGCGCTTCTATCACGGTCTAGTATCTGCTCTATGTTGCCATTTTGTCCTATTTTGCTATCGCTACTTCACGCAGCCGCAGACAGGAAGTACTTTACAAACGTATTCTGTCGCTGAAATGTAGATTTGTAATAACGTGCTATGCGGATTAAGATTTACAATAGTTTGTTTTTTTTTATTTCGATTATTATCGAATAAAATTTTAAGGTAAAAACTTAAATGTCCTTATTCCTATTCCTGTCCTATAATATGTACTCATCAAATACTTTTAGCCTCGCCAATTAATTAATGTAAATGTTATGTTAAAAAAAAATATTAATAAGGCGTACCTATTACTCGAAGATTATATACATATTAAATTATATCTGATTAACATACGTATGTAATTTAATAACTGAAATAATTGATGAGTTTTTTAAATTTAATTAATCTAGTACAATATCAATTCCTGTAATGCTTAATTGAAGTATATTTTGTCGTTGTTTTTTTCTAGTAAACTAGAATAAGAGATTGTTTTGTGGTAATTATATTGTCACAATTACAACACAGCGCTTCACGTATTCGAAAGTGACATAAAACACTCATTAAGTGACAACAGCACTCACACTTAATTGCATTCCGTAATCAACTATACTGATTAATTGGACTGGATGTGTGTATCAACAAGTACATTACAACTAATAAATTTTCTTTCATGTCAGTCGGCTGCCGAGTTATAAATCAGCAAAAAGCAAACAGCAATATTTCTTTGTCTTCAAAACATTTTCCGAGTAACGATTTGGTGAAAACATTTAAATGTGTAATTATAACACTATCTTGCTTAATTTAAATGTTAAGATTAAATGTATATCAAATGTTCTATCATATATATTATACCAGGTGTTCAGTGAAGGATGACGTAACCCGGTTTATTTTTTTAATAATTTCACCATAAGCAAACTGTATTAGATAACATTTGTAGTAGCTGAATAGCTAGTAAAATTGGAAACAAACCACTGGATTGAACTTCACATTTCAAATATTACTATACAAAAATTACTAATGTCGCTTAGTACGCGAAATGATTGAACATGAGCATTTTAATAGCGATGACAAAAATCGACAATAACATGTCGACAATACCTACTACATAAATATCATAAAAATAAAGTGTTCGGTTCCATTGTGATAGTGCAGTATTGCAGCATTATAGTATAAATAAATACTATAAAAGTTTAATAAAGGTAGACGAAGAAAACGGAGTCATGTTCAGTCGACGTCGAAAGGCGCGCGAAGCTTCCAGTCAGCAAGTGACCACGCAGACGCAAGTCCTTTAAACTGGTAAAATAATAATAAAAAGCAATTATGAAGCAACATACGCAAATTAAATGTAAATTGTCATTTGTATGCTTATTAAAAATTCGTGTCATATTCACACCTACGTGAAGATAGCATTTATTATTTTTTTAAATGAATATGACAATATACTCTTAATATATATCTTTGACAAAGTTATATAAATATTATAGTCTAGTCCCATCTTAACCAGCGTCTATGAAAAAGTAAAACTTCCGCCTTTTTCCGCGTGTCGCACAGACAGAAGGGAAAGGATTATTCGAGTTCAATCCCAACAGACTTCAGAACTTCGCAAAACTTTGTTGAGAATAAAGTTAAGAACAAATTTGTCGGCGATGCATCCATCACTGTACAAAGTTGAGGATTTATCTCATGTTTCTTTTACCTCAACTGAAGTATCGTTGACACCATTATTTGTGAGCGGTCAGGTCACTGTTCTTTGTACTTTTAATACATATTTGTTAAAAACTCCGTATCCGTATGGTTTCATATTACTTCAAAAATACTTTACACGTACAATTTGGAGCATTAAATTTCCAAAACTTGTTCAATTGTGTATTTTTGATTCAAATCAATTTTCTTGGAAATCTAAACTGCTTTGATAAATAAAAACAATACATCCATAAATAAATAAAAGTACATAAGACGGTTTCGTAATGTTCTTTGTAATATAACATCGAATCCATCTTGTATAAAATTTTAGAAATACAAATTTAATTTAGTTTTAATAAATGGTATGAAATATTTGTAATTTAAAAGCAATATTAACTACGTACACTACAATAACTGAGTATTAGGTAGCTAAATTTCCTAATATAAAAGTTGCAAACTGCGTGTAAAAAATAACACGAATTCCTATTTATTCCACGCCAACGAACTATTGTTTCATCTGATTAAAAAAACCAGATTAATTACTGGCATAAAACAATATATTAATTGCATCAATATAAATATATATGTGCGAAGATTGTTAATTTGTTTTTAGTTTAAACTGTATCTCTTTTATCTGGAAACCCGCCAATAGACTTATTCTTATAAATTAATTTTCTTAACATTACGACTCAGTTTGTAACATACAATGTATCGTTTTACACCTCACATAAAATCAACATTCAAATATTTTTTCTACGAGACCGTGAACCAATTGAGGTCCAATAGAAATCACTTTACAATGGCCACAAGGTCACATTACGCCACGCGTCAAATGGAATCAACCATTGTTTATGTGCCAGGATTGGTGCTAGGGTCTTATGAGCAACTAATAAATTATGCGTTAAGTATGCGCGTAGTAAGCTTTATCGTCATAGTCTTTAGGATGATTTTTGTTTAACAAAGCTTAAAATTTGTCTATCTTTTTAGTATACTTTTTAACACCCTGAGAATTTCCCGCTACTGGGCTAAGGCCACCTTTCCTTTTTGAGGAGAAGATTTAAAGACTCCGCTATGCTGCTTCAAAACGAGTTGGTGGAATACACATGTGGCAGAATACATACAGAATTTCAGTATACACGTGGGAGATTTTCGTCAGTTGTCCTCACGATGTTTTCTTCGCCGCCGAGCACGAGATGAATTATAAACATAAATTAAGTACATGAAAATTCAGTCCTGATTTGAACTCGGAATCATCGGTATATTCTCGTCCGCTATCACACTGGGCCCTCATCCCTCATTGTCAGAAAACAAAATTTTATATTTAATTATATTTTTAGGAAAGATACTATATTTATTTTATATCCACTACGACGTAACAACCAAATAAAATAAAAAAATCTGCCTAAATTCGTAGATATTCTCGGGAAATTAGAGAAGTATTAATTCTCTCTCAAACTGTTTGTAAATTAAACCCAGGTCTCGGTCTATATTATATTCCAAATAAATTTATAAAAGAGTCACATAAATATTCTGTTCCATTTATTTTAAAGATGTTATATTTAAGATTAAAATATATATTATGATAAAAAGTATATGTTGCTCAATAAATATAAAACTTTTTACATCCCGAGGATTCTCGACTCAGATTATCAGCAGCAACAACTCTCGAATCAAGGTCTTATAAAGGCCTACTAGAATAAATTATATTTTGATTTGATTGATTCGAATATAAATATTTCAATCATCACACTTTGAATTGATCTTTAACTATATTCACAAGCTAAATATTTTTTATTGATTACATTTAACGTGAATCAATAATATCCCAAATAACTGGACGTATATTTGATTGGCTATTAACCCATATAACCTTAAAAAGGAAAGGTGTATAGTATATAAAAGGTTGGCCTTTTTCAATACCTGTAGCACGATAATGCCATTAAGGCTTAATGAATAAATCCCATTTACTGTATGATCCGGGGAACACTTCTCTCGTAATATGACATGATGTGGGTCCGTCGCGCGACGTCTGACGGCTCGTAGCCAAATTGAATATTTCACGTAACGCCCGGACGCATTACCGACAGCGGTGTCGCCGTCGTATCAATTTTTACGGCAAATTTCATATTTTCCGCCTGATCTTTTTTCGAATTAAGAACCTTTGGGTTATTTGATTGCTTGTTGATACTTCAATTTACTTTACATAATATGTCTAAAAAAATAAAGTACCTAAGAGCCAGAGCAAAATAAATTAATATATAATCCATCATTAAAGTGTTTAGTATTTAGAGATAGATATGAATAAATACTATAAATCAAAGTTTTTTACTAAGATAGTGTGCTCTGCGAAAAAAAATTCACACATCACCATACAGAGTCGTAATGAATATCACATAATGCGAGCACAAATAGGCAGACATACAAAGACTGTAACTTTTGTATAATTTTTGAATATAACCACCCACTCATCAGATATTCTACCGCAAAACAGCAGTACTTGGTATTGTTGTGTTCCGGTTTGAAGGGTAAGTGAGCCAGTGTAATTACAGGCACAAGGGACATAAAATCTTAGTTCCCAAGGTTGGTGGCGCATTGGATATGTAAGCGATGGTTGACATTTCTTACAATGCCAATGTCTAAGGGCGTTGGTGACCACTTACCATCAGATGGTCCATATGCTCGTCCGCCTTCCTATTCTATATCACATCATATATATATCGACATACCACTCATCACGAGATCTAAACTATCCGCCCGATCGACTTGAAATTTGTCACAGTTACTCCTTTCCCGACCTAGACGCTCACTAAAAATAGACTTTACGCAAATCCAAAATTCATTTTTCTTCTTATCTACGCGTGCGAAACCATGAACATTAGCTAGTAATTTTATATATATACATTCAGCTGTACCATCAATAGACCATTTCCTCTGCCCTATGTTGTCTGGAAGAGATCGCTCTTTAGCGATAAGGCCGCCTTTTGTAATATAATTTATTATTCTTTTGTTTACTATAATTGTCCTGTCTGGGTGTGCAATAAAGCTTATTAATGTTATTATGTACATTTATTATATATTTACAAAATTAACTTCGCAGAATAATGCAATATTTTTGTATATTTTATGGTTGCTAGCGATTTTTACTCCAGTTATCATAATGCAAACAATGTTTCAATTTCAATGTTTCATCAAACAGAATTTCAGTAAAATATTATATATATACTTAGAAGCTGAATAAACATAACCTCCAGATCACAATTTGTATACAGACTCGTTGCATTCAGAAACATGCGAGTAAGCAAAGGTCAGTTAGCTGGAGAGGTCAGTGATCACACACGGCGCTAGCCACATATGCGCATTGCTAACGAACGTCCGTATTTACTAACAGATGGTAATGCAATCAGCAATCAGCTCGCAACCTACGAATGTTTGGATCTGACATTAAATGAACGTTAATCGAAGTATTGATCGTTGATTTGCCAAACTAAACATTTAAGAAATGTAATTTGTTATTTGTAAGAGATAGAAAAGTAAAAGTTTTTTATTTAATTGATAATGCGTAGATGGCAAATGAACCACCTGATGGTAGGACACCACCGCGTATAGACATTGGCGCTGTAAGAAATATTAACCTTACATGAAAAATGTACCACCAACCTAAGGAAGTAAGATGCTATGTCCCTCGTGCTTGCAGTTACAAACTGAAATACAAGAATACTAAGTAATACAAATAAAAATTGAAAATAGCTACTGCACAATTCATAACCGCGCAAAAAATGAACCAGCCCGCCAGTCACCAGTAGAGGCAATAAAACGGGGGTAACAATAACTATAATATATACTCCTTATTGGCGATATATTTCATTTGAGAAAAGGCTATAGTTAGTTGCCCCAGTATTACTTACATCGCAAAGTTGCACTGTAGCAATTAGAAAAATTTAGGGTCGCTCAGTGAGAAATGGAACGTGCGATGCTTGGGGTTTCTCTGGCAGATAGAATCCGAAATGAGGACATTCGCCAGAGAACTAAAGTCACCGACATCGCGCGTAGAATTAGCTCGCTGAAGTGGAAGTGGGCTGGTCATGTCTCCAGGCGCATTGATGGCCGATGGAGCCGACACGTGTTAGAGTGGAGACCACGCTTAGGCAAACGTAGTGTAGGACGCCCTGTGACAAGATGGGCCGACGATTTAAAAAAGGTGGCAGGTTCGGGATGGATGCGGACTGCCCAAGATCGGGATGGTTGGCGTTCTATGGGGGAGGCTTTCGTCCAGCAGTGGACGGCAAAAGGCTGATACGTAATTAGAAAAAAAGAGTGGACGCGTTATCGTGGATCGAACTATCTTTAACAGTAAGTATTCATTAGTTTCTGGCCGGTTCTTCTCGGTAGAATCTACATTCCTATTCATTCAATGAAATCCTGTAACATGTTGAGTGCAAATTATTTTAAAAGATTATCTATCTAACTTTGTATTTTATTTTTAGTATACAAATACCATCTATTAAAACTATTGTTATTCATAGTTTTCTATATTACTTATATTATAATCAAAGATTAATATTTATTACCGAACAAAGGTCTCATATTCTAAGGAAAGGTTAATTTACCACGCAGCGGTTGAGTGTAGGTAAATATACGCGTCACATTGTTTATCCGAGCGCGATGTCTCTTGTACGCCCATGTTTCAATTGGATATAAAATAACAATAAATAATTTTATTTTAGTTCAAGTCAAAATATATGTAGTATAAATAATATTCTAAACTTGGCTATTTTCTGTATCTTAGAAACCAATGATCGTGAAAAATTAATATGATTAGTAGCAAATAATTTTAAGCTTAGTTGAAATATACTATATATTTATAATTTTCGCGTGTACATATTAAATTGTGTGTATGGGTGGGTGGGTACCAATGTATGTAGGCATTATATTTATTTACTTAATATATTAATCAATATTTAAATGTTGTACATTTGTGTATGTGCAGTGCACGTGTATTAATTTTATCGTTTTTAATATCGAATTATTTTTATAACAAAGAACTGTTCTTTGAATTAATCTTAAGCGATTAAGATCCTCAAGTACTCAAATAGCACATCTTTTATATTAAGCAATACATTATGATCTAAATAGCGATTAAATACAGATAAAAAATAACACAATGTATACTATATATACCTGCATAGCCTACTGTACATTTAAAATTTTAAAAATAACATTTAGTATTTTTATATTTAGAATATGTCATGTTTTAAGAGCTGCTTGAAGACGAACTTTTTACTCGCGTCGAGACAGCACGGTGTGTCATCTGAACAAACAGCGCACGCGCATGTAGCTAATATTGATTTACTGCTCTTAAAATAACATTCGTTGTACTCTGGTATAATTTTAAACTGTAGCATCATTTCTATTGCAGAGTATGTTTTATTATCAAAGTTTTTAAAACGAATTTCCATTCAATACATAATGAACTACTGCACTAGAGCACGGTAAAAAAATATTAAATAAAAACATATATTTAATATTTAATATATGGCTTATCAAACTAAAATCTTGAGGTATTAGCAAGACCTTTGCCCGCGCACACTGTCTGGAATAGACACATTTTCTTAATTCGATGGGACTGTAACCCGTCACGCCCGGTATCAAGCGATGGATCGTCTACTTAACGATTTTTCCTTGGCAAGGGATCAAGAACGTAGCCAACCCCTTTTTCCGGACTACTACTAAAATGATCACAGAAAACAATAAAATATATTTCACGGTCCAACCTGGGTTTCCCTACCAGACTTCTGATTGTTACGATGTGTCACCACTAGATCGATGAGGCAATTGTCTCATGTACATTGGAAGGTCTATTAAATGAAACAGAGCCCGAAGTCCGAACCTACTTGATATAATCACAATAAGTCCGGACTTTGCCCGACATCATTCCATTCTCACACAGCTATAGCTGTCGCGGCTACACTAATCGGGTATGATGGATGAGCAGTGCTCGTAACACGCGAGGATGCTGCGTCCAGGTTTTCACACCAATCATATTTCCCACCTACGTTAATTTATCAAACTATCTCACTAAAAATAGAGGAAAAAACAAAATAAATATGACAATTCTACATTTTTACTTATTATTTCGTTTTAGTATTTATTTATTTTTGGTCTGAAAACGAACATACAACATACACAAGTAAATACTTAAAACTGGACAAAATAATTAGAAATCAAACTATTATTACTAACGTTTGGTATAACACATACATCAAAAGTTAAATTTAAAGAAATCATAACAACATTTAGTGCAAATCAAATCAATATTCTCTTATATAAAAATATATAATTTTATCCAAAGCATCTCACTATGCATATCTAACTATGCTTTAGTAAAATTGAATTTATTCGAAAGCCAATTTCGCTAACAATATTCAACTAAGTGAGGATCCAGTATCACGTGGCAGGACCGTCTGGACGACATGGCTACTTCCCTCCGTACATTTTGATTGGGTCCACAGTTTACACGGAACACTCGCTTCGTTATTTCGACACCTCAAACTTTTATCTTACGACCCTATACAGCCTATAACTCAGACAAACTGCAATCCAAATTAAGCCATAAGCCATGAAGCTTTAGATCGAATTTAGATTGGCGAAGCTAAGTGTTTGTTCGAGCAAGCGGCCGGTTATATTTGACAGGTTTATCGACTCCTGTGCGGGGCGACGTTTACTTCTGTTGCGTTAACTTGATATCGAGTTACAGAAATAACAAAGAAGAGTTAATAACACAACTCGTTCGACAACAGGCGAGTTGTTTTGTATCGAAACACCTTTATTGGAGAAGTTATTCGGTAATAATGAAAATAAAGTTAAACGTATCTATTATAGATAAAAATGGTACATATTGTTAATAATTCTAATCCAATTTTTTTTAGATAAGCAATAGAAAACGATTTAACTAATCAAAAACAATTTATAAAATGATGAATGACAAAACAAACAACACTAAATTAGGAAGTACTTGGTGCTGTTGAGCCAAATTACTTTAATGCGAGTAAAACAAGCGAGCAGCGATCCATCATGCGCCCGCGCTGCGCTGACACTTCTGAGAAAAAACTGGCCGATTGATCTTAATTTAATATGTCTTGTTAGCGTTGGACATTGGCCGTTAAGGGTTGGAAGCTGGTGTTATAAATAACAACATCATTATAAATATCGCACATGCAGCCAATTGTCACAGGCTGTGGTAACCGCTAAGGGTTTTAATAATTCTTAACTCAGTCATAGTTTTCTTCTCTTCTCTCTTTTTATTATGATTAATTTCATTTGATTGATTTTTTGTTATGGTTAGTGTTACCGTGAGATCGTCAATCGATCCTTGTGTCTATGATCCTTGTATTATATACATAATTACGTGATACGCATAACACAATAAAGTTAATATTTCCAATATGGCCATGGTAATAACTATGGCCGAATTTATTTATTTGTATTTAATGAAAATGTGTTCTCTTTTTAAGCTGATCGTCCGAAATCCTTATATACATATTGTTGTAAATAATGTCACGTCTGAACTTTAGTCTATGTACATAATCGATGGTTATAACAATCCAAACCAAATCAGATAACAGGATAATGTCACACGATTCGAAATTATTCAAGTGATTTAAATTCAACAGAAATCAGTTTGAAATATCCATCAATCTGACAGTCGAATGCGCGTACGCATACGTTTGCATACAAACAGATAAATTTGTCCATCGACGATCGTTGCTGCCTCGTTCAAATAAACACGGCGACCACACGCCATGCAATATTGTATTCTATTTTGTCTTAAAACGGTTTTTTTTTCTTTAACTGGATTACGGATTATAGCAACATTATTTTCGAGTGATATTTAAATTTCGAACAGTTTATTTCTTTTTTTTAAATCTGTAATCATGTTGTTCTGCTTCTGGAATCACTTCATAAATACGGATTTAAGTTACGTGAAATTGAACTTAACGATGTTTCGGTTAGGGTCGCGTTTATTGCGAGATGAGATCTGTTTTGTTAGAGTTGGGCTCATATTGCATGGGCCGGGCGGCCGGGCGGATGCTGTGGCCGGTATTTTTAGAATAGTACGTATTGGACGGATGCACGAGGTGTAATATTGCAACAAGCTAATGTGAGATTATTATTTTTTGTCTGGCGACTGTCCCTGGCTGGACTAATTAAAAGTACATTAACCATCTATCTCGTGGCATTTCGTTGCTATGAGCCACCTAGGCAACGAGTTACTGAATTTACCGGAAATTATAGCGAATCTTCATCTGAATTAAGGTCTTCTGCATTGTAAAAATATTTAAAATGGTCTAATATATATGAATGTTTTTATTCCATTTATAATGTTCTTGATGTGATAATGTATTATGGAGGATTTTTGACTTTCACATGAATTAACGCGATTCGTATGCCGTGACGGCAAACGGCATTACGCTCCCTTATACCGTGCCCTATCCACGCCTGCTTCGTACTCCCTTGTGTGTGTATAGCTCCAATATTTCATACTTCGTTACTATATGCGTATACGTTTTATAATTATTACTATGTTTTTTTATTTATTTTACTTGATATTTATTTATCATTTGTCTTTTATTATAAATTATTTCAGTAACAATCAATCTGTAAGTTTCATATCTACCGAGCGTGTCCCGTGACGACTACAATTTTGTAAAATGATAATGTATAATAGGAAATCGTAATGTATAACAGCAAAAGGACGTACCAATGGACTACTAAATAACCGACATTGGAGACTGAGATATTATGATACTTGTCCCTGGTTTTTTTAATTACACCGGAACACAACAAATAAATAGAATTTAATGTCTGAAAACATTGCTTGGAATTGATACGGGCTCTTGACAATTTGGACACTGTGTCGAGTCCACAAATTGGCCCTTAGTTGATAAAAATCGACGTATCGACACTGTGAAAGATGAGAAATTACAGAATTTGGCAATACCATAGAATAATTCGAGTACATAAATATATTTATTATCAAATATTTATCTATAAAATAGATATTAACTGCAAAATACATACTACACAAATAGAATACATACTACACATATAGAACGAAACAAACTCTTTTGCTATAAGCACGACGAAGGTAATATTTTAATTGACTTTTACAACGACTACAACTTGATCAAAACTTACAAAAATACTTATCTTGAGATATAGGATCAGTCCTCTATTAGAATTAAATTAGTATTTATTCAAATAGAGATAGTAACATGTTTTATGATTGGCGCGGTGTGACTCAACGCACTCAACGCGTCATGTTCACTACTGAGATTCTTTTTTTTTCAATAGAATTTACTTTCCAAACTGGTGCTTCACATGGGACAAACTCGTACTGTGACTTTTCAAAAGTGCTTGCAAGAGTCTTCTTGAATAAAGTATATTTTGATTGATTGACAAATATGTCTTTAATTTAATAAGGTTCACGAATAAGTTACATACGGTTCAGAAGTCGTCTCTGACGTAAAGTTTTCAAATTGACGTTTGTATTCTTTTTACATGCGACTGACATTTCATTGGTCGTAAATCTCGATTGTTAACAACGATATCGCTTCAATATTGTACCGCTTTCGTATGTTGACGGTACTTCACGTTTTATCAGAGAAACATTGATTGTTGTGTTAACAAAACTAAACATAACATGTATATATTTAAACTAAACATTACATGTAGAACACCTACATGTAATGTTTAGTTTCATTATATTATAATATAATTATGTTATGATATAAATTAGATAATTTGCACGATAGTTACAAAAAAATATTTACTATCAATATATTTTTCATTACTTTCGTAACTATACATCATCGAATATACCTATATACATAAAAATAGTTTATACAAATTGTTAATAATAATAATAATAATAATCTTTATTTTTCAGGTATCAAGGCCCATACTTTTGGTACATGTTATCACACAAATTATTACTTAATACCAGTTACCACGTTCAATTTGTGATTTATTTAATTCAAAAACAAATAGCCTAATAGTACTAGTACACTAATAATATCCTTTTGATAGCAGCACCTCTCTAGCCGCTTGAGATTTTACAGCGTATAAGTTTTTGTACAAAAGCACAGACGAACTTTAATCCCTCATCTCTAATTATTCGATGACATGACAGGAGAATGACCGTTTGCAGGAATTATGGATTGACGTGCTCATGAGGCTCACAGTACACCACCAAGTGTAACCTTCAATCAAATCAATAATGACAGAAAGATAGATGTCAGTTAAAAACTAATAGTTAGTTAATAATATTAAACTAAATCAGTTAACTAAACAACCCCTAAACAACGTTTATATTTAAAGCCGTAAATATTTATTGAGACATTTTATATTACTCTATATCATTTATTATTTTATTATATTTTCTTGATCTCCCTCCGACATACGCTTCAGTACATTCTATCTTATATATAATATATAGCGTATAGCCTTATCCATAATATAATATATAGTCTGGAGCAGCCGCCCCGATCCCAATCGCAAATTTCTCTAATCAAGAGTATTTGATGTCTGACGCGACACATCTGACGAGCGCAGTTCCGCAGCGCGTTCACGCACAATTTCATCCATTTACATGTCACGGGTAAATGCCGGAAACATTTTGAGCAACGTTTACTTATTGTTTTAGATTTATGTAGTTATCAAAGCGCCTCGATTTGGTATGGCGGCGGGTGGTTCAAATGTTACATTTACCGAAACAAAAAAACTGAGATATACAATTTGTGCTAATTATTCTGTAATGCGGAAATACGTTATGTTTAATATAATTAATTAAATCAAAAATAATTTATTAAAGATTTTTTTGTAAGCACTTTTCTGAAAAATCTTTATATTACAAGATTACATTTAAAATTGCCGTTTCGAAACATAAATCCTACCAAAAAGAACCAGCAAGCAACTATATTTACTCTTTTATGACTGACTAATATAAATGCAATTAAATAAAATTGATTGTATTGCATAAAGATCAACGATCATCTGTTCAACTTTTTTTTATCATCTATTCAATCTTTAGAAAGACCGGCAAGAGTCCAGGCTCCGAATCAACGACTTTAAGAGGCACTGGACTGAACACACTTCTAATTTCCAGACCCCGGACATCTGAGTATATTCGACAGAAACCAAATCAAACCCAGGGTTTGAACCCAGGATCTCGGAATCCGCGGTCTTTTATCTAGCCACTAGACAAACAACACAGTTACTTTGATTTAAACTAATATAGTACGGAGTAAGGCGTTACCTTCACCAGCTTTATCAGACTTTAAAAAATAGTCATCCTGTAACACCTGTAACGCATACTAAAAAATGAAGTATCAATACCATAATTAAGTTTCCAGAGAGATCAGTATAGTCTTAAAACCCTTGTCACGTGAATATAATGTGAAGGTGTTCACGGTGAATAATGAATAATTTGATACAATTCTTATCTTTTGAAAAAGTATTGTTGTTCGGTTGTGGAATACCTGATGACCGGCTGGTACAAAGTCATGTAATGCAACTCCGGGTTATGTTATGCGATGACCATATTTCCTTAGAGGAAATAGATCGGAGAGTGGTTAGCGTGGATATAACGCTTCCTTGGCTTTTCCTATGCTATGCTCCGCTCTTGGCACGGCGGAGATCGCCACAAGGAGTAAATTTGATCTCAAACTCCCCGCAATAGTGCGTATGGTTCTTTTTAAAAAGAGGAATAACATAGGTTTTTTTAGAGGTATAGTACAGTAACAGCATTCACTGGTGGTAGAGCTTTGTGCAAGCTCATCTGGGTAGGTACTACCCACTCATCAGATATTCTACCGCCAAACAGCAGTACTAGGTATTGTTGTGTTCCAGTTTAAAGGGTGAGTGAGCCAATGTAATTACAGGCACAAGGGACATAACATCTTAGTTCCCAAGGTTAGTGGCGCATTGGTGATGTAAGCGATGGTTAACCTTTCTTACAATGCCAATGTCTATGAGCGGTGGTGACCACTTACCATCATGTGGCCCATATGCTCGTCCGCCTGCCTATCCTATAAAAAAAAAAGTGAATGTCCCACTGCTGGGCTAAGGCCTCCTCTCCCTTTTGGAGGACAAGGTTTAGAGCTTATTCCACCACGCTGTTTCAATGCGGGTTGGTGGAATACACTTGTGGCAGAATTTCAGTGAAATTCGACACATGCAGGGTTTCTCACGATGTTTTCTTTCACCGTCAAGCACGAGATGAATTATAATCACAAATTAAGCACATGAAAATTCAGAGGTGCTTGCCCGGTTTGAACCCACGATCATCGGTTAAGATTTACGCGTTCTTACGACTGGGCCATCTCGGCTTCTAGTTCCAGTTCTAATAGCGTCTAACCAAATATTATATAATATTACACACTTTGGATTCAAAATGGCCGCTTTTTAATTTTATTCTGTACCAATCTTGCAAGCTGTTTTATATTTAACTATATTTTAATGAAATAGTATGAATAGTAACATAATTATAATTAAGCTGGTAATGCTATTCAGTTTGTTGACTTAAACGCTGGGGCGGTTGATATAAACTAATAAAACCGCAGTTAAAATATAATTTCTTATTATAGAAAGAATTTTATTTTTGTTATTTCACACTGCTGTATCCGTATTTTATGAGTTACGATGGTTGGTAACCGTACGATTTCTAATATTCGTTTTGTCTTTATGTATTCACATATTGCACTCGCGGTGGAAAACATTGTAACGAAAATGAAAACTAATTATGCAACAAAGAACGTCTTTAACAAATTCTCAATGTTTCTATTGATGCAATAAGATAATCTTGTATGGAGCAACTAACAATATATGACTTCAGTTCTTGGTCAATTTTTACATAAATTGCAATATAAAATTAGTTGCACGTTGCATTTGAAATAACAATTTTAGTTTATGGTATATGCGAAAATATTTTCGAATCATAATTAAAAAAGCGAGATAGCTTTTAATTTTTTAATGGAATAGTTTACTTATATTTATATATAAATACTTTTATATATTATAATAAAAGGTGAAATATTTTATTATTTATTATAGGGATGCTAAACAGGCCATACTGTGGTCAGATGTCACTGTAACCATTACTCACATTCCTTTTTGCCATGGACATATTAAAATAAAAACTTATCAATAGATTTATTTCACAAAATTTGGTAAAACATGTTAACACAAAATATAAAGAAGAACTACTTCCTGTGAATATATTAATAATTGAAAAGAGATGATAAAAGCGTGAGATTTCTATGAACGCGCTCGTGCGTACAATCGTCACAATATTGTGATTAAGGGCGGCGGACATTGTTAGCGAACAATCGCTACATTAGTTCACCATTCACATTGCGATCGTCTTAAACGCTACTGTTGAGATTTTTTCGTCGATACTTAGTTCGCTTTCAATTATTTGATCAAATCAGATAAGAAAGGGTGCAGTCAAATATACATAATCTTGCATTCTATATATTCTATATCTAAGCATCAGTGTATTTGCCTCATTGCTCCAGAAACATTATCTCGACAAAAAGAGAAAGTTAAGAGCATATTCCATCACGTGGAATGAAATTCTGTCACATGTGTGTGACCAATACCCAGTGGCTGCTCCACACATGCAGGTTTCCTCACGATGTTTTCGCTCACCGCCGGACACGGGATTGTGATTATAATTCATCTCGTGCTTTACGGTGAAGGGAAACATCGTGAGGAAACCTGCATGTGTCTAATTTCACTGAAATTCTGCCACATGTGAATTCTACCAACCCGCATTGGAGCAGCGTGGTGGAATAAGCTCCAAACCTTCTCCTCAAAAAGAGGAGAGGAGGCCTTTAGCCCAGCAGTGGGACATTCACAGGCTGTTACGGACACGGGATGAATTATAAACACAAATTAAGTACATGAAATATGAGTGATGCCCGATTGAATTCGCGATTTTTGGTAAAGATCACACGAGCATTATATCTGTCCACAGTCTGGCTACTTATTTATATATATTTAGTGTATTGTCATTTATTTCGATAAATATAATCTAACCGGCAATGAAAACAGACACGTGGGGGGCGTGTTGTTTTTTTGTGGTAAGTTAAATTATACCGAACAAAACCTACATTTAAACTACTTTCTGTCACAGTTCCTTCGAACCATCTGTTGGGCTTGAAGTATTGTTTGCGTCACAATAGTAATACAATTTGCAAGTGGGAGGGGTCATTTAATTGTAATTTGATACTGTGCTTTTATTGCTTACTGTTGTGGGGCTCTTTGAGAAGGGAGGAAGTAATATTACTGAAGTGTGACGATTCTTTCCGTAATACGCTTTTGAAAATATTCATTATTAAGAAACATTCTTAACGATAAAATATATTTGTGAATTAAGATAGTAATATTGTTTTGTTGACTGCCTCCTTGGTCTAGTGGCTAGATATAAGGCCGCACACTCCAAATTCCTGGGTTCGAATCCCAAGACGGGCCAATAAAAAGTAAAGGCCAATATTGGGTTTTTCTGTACAAAATTCTCAGTAGCAGTCCAGTCCAAAAGTTTGAAGTGTGTACACTCCTGTGCCTCGGAAAGCATGTAAAGCCGTTGGTTGTGCGCCTGAACTCTTTCCGATCGTGTCGGATTGCCGTCCCATCGGATTATGAGAGTTAGGGAATAGAGAGTGCACCTGAGCAACATTAAAGTTGCTTGACAGCTGTTTAGTTAAATATTTTTTATTATTGATTTTACGTTAAAAAAAACGAGGCACATTGTTTACCTAATCACCCGCTTAACAACGTTTAGACGTTAAACCTCTTTAATTTAATATTTGAATTTTTAAGAAATCGACACGTTCATAGCGTCATTATAGCACATAAGACAAATATATATATATATATATATATATATATATATAGTTTTATAAGTATATAACTATATATTAACGGCGAAATAGCAAAGGTTAGCGGTTAATGTTATGATAAAGCTATAAATTATAGCAACCGTTATATATATAAGAGACCTTTTAATAAAACGTAATACTCGATCACTAATAACTTAAATTTCAAACTCAAACAAGCGTTTTAATTCAACAATCAGCTCCTACTGGAGCCAGTAACGTTGAAATAATAGCTATTAATATAAGTCGAGCGATATTTACGAGTCAATAAATTGTGAGTCGATGACGATACTGCAATGCATGAATCATGAACATTTGTTGTTTTAAAATATTTTTGATATTATTATTTATAACATTATATATGTTTCTTACGCGAATTTCGACTAGAATTTCTGCTAAGACATTGGCATTTTACCAGATATTAACAATGTTCTAAAGTTATACAAGTACCACGTCGACTGTGGTCAGCGCTTCAGCACCTAGTTTTTTTTATGAAATAGGTTGGCGGGCTGGCAAATGGCCCACATGATGATAAGTGGTCACCACCACCGATAGACATTGGCGATGTAAGTGATATCAACCATACCTTACATCGCCAATGTACCACTAACTTTGGGAACTAAGATGTTGTATCCTTCGTGCCTGTAGTTATACTGGCTCACCTATTAAACCGGAACACAACAATATTGAATATTGCTGTTTGGCGGTAGAATATCTGATGAGTGAGTGGTACCTGCCCAGACGGGCTTGCACAAAGCCCCACTACCATTAGTTAAGCAATTGCATAAATAACTCAACTTTTAATAACTATAGAATTAGTTAAAATTATCACAACACTTACTAAATAAGCAATTCTTTTATATACATTTTTTGTGTATGTTCTCAACTGTTCTACAGATTAGACTCAAAATTTATAATTATACAAGTATTAACCTTTTAAGTTTTATCTATAAAAGTGCTTTTCCTAAATAACGCAATTTTTTACAAAAATCAATAAAAACGACCGCGTACCATTGATATTATATAAGTAGCTGAGCTTCGCAGTATCATCCGATTTAAATTTAGACATTGACGTGAAATGCGTGAATTTTATGTTGTATAACCTATAAGCGCTATACATTTCAAGTACCACTTAACATTTCTCACGATCAGACCATACTACGGTCAAATTCCCGAGTCTGAGACGAAATGAACAGCTCTTGCTAATCTACATGGGACTCAAGCCTCTCATACCTCTGCGAGATTAGAGACGATCCTATCCATTCATTAGCCTGAGCTAAACGTTCGAGTACTTTACAGGAGGCAATGGCGTGAACCCTTCGCTAATGCATGTTAAACGCTAAAATAAATTACGGTCCTAACTGTCCTTCGACCCTTCGTAATCACTTCATCCTAGTACGCGCCTACAACATTTTATATGACACGCTTGTAATCATATATAAAACCGATACAATTTTTTTTTTCTTCAATCGCTTTATTTACGAATTTGATCAATATATTTTATATTGTAATATATTTAATCATTACAAGAACCTTATCAAAACATAAAACTCGACATCAAAAAGAACATTTTTTATATTAAGGCACCGACAAATCACGAAAGAATTAGATAACAAACTAATAACGGTTATAATTGATGTCTTCATCTTGTTAGTGATACTAAATATTGAGCGTTTCGTTATATTTTAATATAAAAATATTATCTAAAATATATTACGTAACAATTTAAAATAAAGTGATCAAGGGGTAGCGTATTTTAGTTGAACGTTCAACGTTTAATGCGCGTCGGTCGGGGAACATTAATTCGATTATATACGAACTTGTCTGCGATACCCGTCGCTTAAATATATACGAATAGACGGAAATACCTACTGAAAAAATGTATTTTAAACGGTGTAACCCGTTCACTTCGCTAAGAAAATACCATACTAGGCAAGTTTATACATCTAATGAGGAAAAGTGACACTCCCAATTGTCAAGTATGTAGTGTAATAGATCGTAACCACAATTTGAGATATACACTAAAACATGAACTAAATTTAAATTTTATGAACATTGGTGTTTTTAATTCCATTCTTAGTAAACCTTCGAGTATTTCGGCAGTTAAAGTATATGAATTTGTTAGTGATTCTCTCAAACTGAATTAGTCTTAGTTTTTGATACTTTTTTTGTTTTAATTAAGCGTGTAACGAACCGACATATAGGCTGCCTAGAAAGGCCCCTTTAAAAAAGAATAAAAAAAAAAGAAAATACCATAACAATTATTGAGATATTTTTATTTAGCAGAATTATTTGTTAACAAGTATAGTTTTGTTGTAGTTATGTAATTAGTATTTTTGTTATTAATAGGAAAGATTTTGTTTTTAAAATGACTTCCAAATGATAGTACCACTTTGATAAATTCTATTTACTACTAGTATGTACCTTTTTGCGTCTTCGCTTTCGGGATTTGCTACATACGTGACATAAGGACAAAGCATCAAACACACCTTCGCATTTGTACAAAGTAATCGGTAGGTCCAATGTAATTTTCGCCGTATCTTTTACCTCTTTTTTATATATTTATGTGTGTTACGCTTTAAGTAAAAATAATAATATGTAGCCAAGTCATCCCAGGAAATTATGTATGTGTGACAATGTCAATTAAATTTACTATTTACCATCAGATTGCCCATTACTCGTCAACACTGACAATATAGCTTTTATATTCTGAAATAATAACAATCCCCGAAACATAAAATATATAAGCGACATAAAGTCAAAAGTTAAGCATAAAATTACCGTAAAATGTTTTAATTAAACAGTTATGGCAACACTCGCAGACACTAAGCGCTAATTAGCAATAGTGATAATTAGCGGGAGAGGACGTATACGGGAATTTATTAAATCGCCCGATGGTTGTTGCAGTGAGAGCTTTCAAACTCTTATGAAACGAGAAAATTTTAGTAAAAAACCAACCTTAATAGTTTTTAAATTAATTTATGTAAAGGGTACGTTGAGTGCAAATCACTCGTTAAATGAGAGCCTTTGAGCACTTTAAACGTAATCGTCTGTTACAAGTTACTCATATGGATGTTTACAAGTAAATTTATTTTGTGGATATTCAACAAAGGAAACAAAATAAATAAATCTTATTTTATAAAAATCAATACTCATGAAACTTTTTAATATATATTTTCATATATAATCTAGTTGAAATATTTAGGCTCTATTTTGCCACATAACAAAAACATATGTTTGTAATTTAATGTACTAGCCTGTAAAAGTTCCACTAGACTAAAGTCTCCTTTTAAACAAAAAGAGATTAAATATTTATCCTGATGTATTATTTCTATTTAAAACTTACTTGCGTACACTAGATTTCCATCCAAGTTTCGTCACGATGTTTTCTTTCACCGTTGAGCTGAGCTGGATTAGAAATACAAATTAAATAGGTGAATATTTAACAGTGCTTGCGTTTGAAACCCCAATCTTCGCTTTAATTAACATACTTTTATCACTAGGCCATGTCGGACACATGTCTTATATGGATATCATATTTCACATCTACAATAAATAAGCTAAGAATAAAGAAAACAAATCCAAACTGCCTAAGGATGAGACTTCCAAAATGATTGTAAACGTAGTTTGTAGATACGCTGTGGATGTGGAAATATGAGCAACTTCATCTCGACCTTCATTCTCATAATTTGCACACGATAAGCAGCAATCGACAACTTTGTAAGCGTTTCCACGAAGTATAAAATCTAAACATATTAAGCAAATAAGCAAGGAAACTATAGTTTACGACGCACTGTCAACGTATCGACGCGCTACTCAATGCAGCGTTGTGCAGCGCTGCGCAGCGCAGTCAGGATGCGGTTAACGCCCGTTTATGTTTTAACGACAATTATATGATCTCTTCGCACACTGCTGCAGAGTTCAGACGACTGATAACTTTAAAATAACAACTTCATAATGTATGTATATCTTAGAATATACATTTGAAATACGTAAAAAATATGTATCAATACGAAGTGAATTAAATATTGTAATATATTAACACTGCCTTTCACTTACACTGGAACTTCGGAAAGCTACTGAAAATCGTCTGTGAGAAAAAATTATTGCTTTATATATTTTGTACAAGTGATGTTTCTCGTTTCGTTCTTGTAGTGTATGTCTTTCGTCTCTAGTCTTTGTGCCACGACGTTGAGTTCCTCAAACACAACTCCCGTGTGTCACCAACAAGCCGTGAACTTAACACTATATGTGTAATTACAACAAGCCAATATAAAAACTTGTAAACAGAGAGTAATCGACTGTCGACCATCACAGGATGTCGTAAACGACGCGACGGTACGTTACGAGAGGACCACCGTGATTTATATCTGAAACTTTAGTGTGATATACATATTATAGATTAATATGTATTATTGTAACGTTTTTTTTACAATAATATTTATACTTTATCGCACATGTTAACAACATATTTTTTTTTTATATTCGCCGGGAGGGAAAATGACTCTACTCCACCTGATGGTAAGTGGTAGTAGACTCCAAACGCGACGACGGCCAGTACAGACGGGAAAAACGTTTGCACTAGACGTCTTCGCCTTGCCGGCCCGAAAGATGCCTCTTCACGCCTCGTTTGAAGGAACCCGGGTTGTAAGAGGAGGGGAACACGTGAGCTGGTAAGGAATTGTTAGATGCCCCACTAATGCAGCCGTTGATCCACTTGCGATATGCCACCTGCTTAGATGATACAGCATCAGTACATTCACGAGTGAACCAACGGTTACGCGTACCCCTACTGACGAGATCTGAGCTAGGAATGTAGTATTCCATTCCCAACATGATCTTGTCAGCAACAGCAGCGGCACTAGCTGTCGGGTCATTCTCACTGAAGCAACGTTCCTTCCAAGGGACCGACGCATAGTAATCGCGCATGCCGTCCCAATCTGCCGACTTATAGTGCCAAACGCGACGTTTGCATACCGCTAGTGGCGGCAGCTTAGCCTGTGGCACTCTGGTAGATATAAGGCTGTGATCCGAAGAGCCAAGAGGAGCCAGTCAACAGAAGGTCCAGTAGAGAAGGTACATCAATGTCTGGGATCCTGGTGGGCTGATCAACCAGTTGAGTCAAGTCATGTGTGAGAGCAAAAGCATGAGCGATCCTTCCAGCATGGTCAGTTTTGAGGGATTTCAACCACGATTCGTGGTGAGCATTAAAATCCCCCAAAAACACCAATTCCTCGTTAGGAAACTACTCTTGCGCAGCATCTGCCACCCGACTAAGATGGTCAAATAATCGGCTTGTCTCCAAGTCACCATTGTGGGATCTGTAGAGGCACACGTAGACTCTGCTCTGACGAACCAGGTCCACACGTACCACCAATATGGAGAAGGAGGGGTCTTCCAAGCAGCGCAGTCGGTGACAGCAAACATCCGTCCTGACGAACAAGCATACTCCGGCTTTCGCTTTGAAGGATTCTTCAAGCATGTAGCCGGGATAATTAAGGTAGCTGGTATCGGCAGGACGGAGTATTTGTGTCTCCGTGAGAAACAACATTGCTGGCCGTGCTGTCTCGAGATGGTGGTGGACGGCGTTGAGGTTAGTGTGGAGTCCTCGGATGTTAGAGAACTCGACCTCAAACAGCGAGGGTATGGTGGGGGTGTGCACCGCTGTACGACCGTTATTTCTGTTTTGTTGCGCCATTTGGGAAAAATAAAATGGAAAAGAGACGTGAAGCGAGCGACGTATTGCCACGATAGGGATGGGCAAAGTGTGGAGGCGTGTTTTCCCAAGTGGTTTCTAAAAGGAAAAGTACACTGACCCGCCGGACGGAAGGGCCCCCGAACCCCCCCGGAAGTGGCCGCCGGGACCCCACCTTCCGGTCACCAACCGGCACGACGGTCCACCCCGAGATTATGCGTGGCCTGGTGGGGCAGCCTCACGAGCTGGTTAGGCACTCTCGGGCCCCTGTACTATGCCACGGGTGGCCAGCCGAACAGCCGGTTCTTCGGGTCTGCCTATCCGGCAGGTCAATACAGTTTCCCCCGGCATTGGTTCAATAGCCGTCTCCATTGGACCAACACCCATCGCGGCAATACTCGCTCGGGCACTGGCTGTACGCTGGCTGACCTCGAAACGCGGCTGCAAGCCACTTCACGAATTTTTCACCATGCGTACGGTGGTAACAAGCCAGGCGGATGTTTAACATCCTACCACCAGATGAGCAGATGGTCGCTCAGATATCCCTTAGTCGCCTCTTACGACACCCATGGGAACGAGAGGGGCAGTAAAATGTATTCTTTCTCCGTCACTTCACTACACGGATAAAATTACTGGTGGTACTGGTGATATTACTGGTGGTAGAGCTTTGTGCAAGCTCGTCTGAGTAGGTACCACCCACTCATCAGATATTCTACCGCAAAACAACAGTACTTGGTATTGTTGTGTTCCGGTTTGAAGGGTGAGTGAGCCAGTGAACAAGCACAAGAGACATAAAATCTTAGTTCCCAAGGTTGGTGGCGCATTAGTGATGTAAGCGATGGTTAACATTTCTTACAATGCCAATGTCTATGGGCGTTGGTGACCGCTTACCATCAGGTGGCCCATATGCTCGTCCGCCTTCCTATTCTATAAAAAAATGATATAAAACAATCAGAGAGTTTGCTAAGAAAAGTTTTGTCAGTTAGACAAAAATGGATACTAATGTCCGATTTTATAAAAAACAAAATGATATGCGTAAAAAAATACATGAAAGTACTCGTGGATCTATCGCACAGAACAAAGTTCATTTCATCAAATTAATCTGGCAGTTTACGAGTAATTGGTGAACAAACATATATGAGAAATGCGCATTGTACATTGGTTACGAATATGGAAATCAATATTAAAACATAATCGAGTAAACATATACGAGTATATGTACCAAAATAACCTACAAATGATATATACTTCCAATAAATATAAAGACGAAATAAATACTTGTACTCAATTATTGTATTTTTATTTCAGATAACTGCTGTTATTTGAAAAGGCGACTCCAAGAGTAAGTTTCAATTTTTATTTAATTATCGAATAAACAAAATATATTTTTAGATAAAATAACTTTTCATAATCTGTAAGAAATACTTTTGATAGCTAAAAATAAAACAACCATAAGATTGGTTGGCAGATCATGAAAAGTTATTTTATCTAAAAATATATTTCGTTAAGTATTAAAATAAGCGTGCCATCTGGATGTATGTTCATTAAATGGACTACAAGATGTAGTCGATCGATACTATCTCCAAATGAAATCCTTAATAATATTATAAATGCGAAAGTGAGTTTGTTTGTTTATTTATTTATTTATTTAGTACCCAACCGATCATTATGAAATTTTACGTTGTCAGGAATACAGAAATCCTTTTCTTTTTGGGCTCTGGGAACCTTGTTTTAAAGCACTTGCCAAGCCAGAGAAAAATAAGTCATTGAATATTTCTGCCAAGAAAATTTTAGGAACATCCCTGACATTGGCAGTTGACAGTGTTAGGTATTCGCTTGAGCTCTTTCCGGTCGTGTCGCAATTCCGGTCCATCGGAGATATCTCTGATGAGAATGTCCACCGTGGCCAAAATCATTCAGGAGGACATCATCGTCATCATCATTTACAGTCTATTTCTTACATATATATACTTTTAAAAACATTATACAAGTCGTATTCGAATAAAGGATCATAATCCATAGATGTCCTATTACTGGGATAGGGCTTCCTCTTAGAAGTGACGTAGCTATGCATAGCTACGATGTTCGTTTTCATTGTTAATATGGAAAGAGGGCTTTTTCATTGGGGCCCGAAAAAATTAGTAACGTCGTTACCTTGGTTTTTCTCATGTCAGTGTACTACGTCCAAAATACTATCTGAATCTCACTGAATGACTACACAGATATTACACATATATTTTATTGTGGTAACGGCCTTACCTATTATGATTTATCTGTGCAATTATTATGTGGTGCCCTATTTAGAACCAGGTCTCGGCGTGTTATTACCGCCCACACAATCGTTAAACAGAGACCTTAACCAACACTTAATAATTACATGCGCCATGAAATCATTGTGACAGCTGTCTTGATCAGTTTAATTGACATTCATTTCAAAGATTATGGAATGATGTAGATTGAGATGCTATTTTTATTTTTAATTAGTTGATGCATAAAAATGGGTTGACTCTCAGAGTTTGATTATGATTTTAACATTATTACTAAATGTCGGCTTTCTTTTCTTTTTAGATCTATCAATCTAGAACTGCCAATGTGATGCCATCAAGCCTAAGTTCATGTATCGACTGATAACAAATCACCCCTGTTTTGGACGCTCATATACCATATGATAATTTATTTGGCTTTGAATATGCAATTGGCAGGGCAAATTATAAGTGGTTATTTTTTTTAGATGGACAGGCAGTTGAGCCATCTGATAGTAAATGTCACCACTGCTCTTAGACATTGGTACCGTAACAAAAATTATCGATTCCTTACATCGCCAACGCGCCACCAACCTTGTGATCTATTATGGTCCCTTGTGCTTGTAGTTGAGTAACTACAAGCACAAGGGTAAGTACCCCGTCCAGAACATAAAAATACTAAGTATTACTGTTTGGTGATAGAATATAAGATAAGTGATTGGTACCTACCTAGACGGGCTTACAAAGCCCTACCGCCAGGTTAGATTTCGGAGTGCATACTTCGAAATCGTTGGGATTAACCATATTTCTTTATCATTCATTGTAATTATTCATCGTATTTTATTGACGTGTATATTAATCTAGTTACGCAATTTTATACGAAATATGTAGCTTCTGTTTAATTTAATCTTTGGTTAAGCTGTAAGCATTGAGTGTGTGTAACGCGCAGGCGCCGGTGTGGGCCGAACAATGCTGTAGTGTCCACGCGAATTCTTACACGCTAATCAAACGCATACTTACCAGTTGATTGTGTAAGTTATGACTTAAGCAATTAGCACGAAGATCAACAAATATTCATTATATGCTTCTAACAGGATTTGACATTTCATTTTGATTTTCTATTGTGATATGTAATCATTCAATTTATATAATTGTGCGAGAAGCCAAAAGGAATTTTACATGTCATGATATGTATGTTTTTTACGTCTATCAATACGTAGATTTACTTACATAATAGTATTTATTTTGATAATCATGATATGCACGTTCGCTGAGTTTCTTCTATGCAGCCAGAAAAGGACAAGGGAATTTATTCTTTCGGTTCGAATATCGCTTAGACAAAGTAAAATAAATCAATGCTTAGAAAAGTCGTAACCACTTACTTACTATGAAGTATCCACCTTTACTAAGACAAGGGTTTGGTGCAACCCACTGGTCTTAAAAAAAATATTAAAAAAGTGGAGCGGTACCGCGTTTCAGAAACTCATTATGGGGCTTTAACCTAATACTAGAGTCCCTCTAAAATTACAATTATAATTAAAATTATAAATTACTTGAAATATGATAATATTATCTAAAGGATTTATAAAACTTGAATATTATGCGTAAGATTGTGTATTTACGTGTGTGGGTGTATACATACATTACACTAGTATGCATGGAAGTATGCTTATGTAATAAAAATAAGAATAAAACTAAATTAAAACATCTTACAATTTTTTGGAATGTTAATTCAACCGGCAAGAACCGGTAAGAAAATCGATAGTAACTTTTATTCACTTAACAAATAACATAAGAATGTTAATTTTATATTTTTCATTAACTCTTGTGATGTAGTTCAATTATCTTTTTAAACTATTCGTTTCTCAAATGAAATAAATTCGTTTAGTATATGTTACATTGTACTAATTGATTAGGTGATTATATTTCAATACATGATATCACCTCTAAGACCTTCAAATCTCGATTCAACTCAGGAATCGAATGGACGTTTAAAACCGAATCGATCGTGGGACTTATCGATAAATGTGTTCGTGGGCAGAATACGCTGCTCACTTTGCATGCGAATTATAAGAAAAAAAAAACAGCCGGATGACGATGGAATTCCAAAGCGTGGATCATGTAGGTAATGCTTAATTATCGATTTTTACATAGTAATCGATTGGATTGTGGAAAATTTGATTTGTTGTTCGGTTTTAACTGTGTCAATTGACTCTTAATATGCAGTTATTCTATATTATATATTTTTAACCGCCATGAACGAGACTAATTATAAATATCGCAGATATTATCAAAGTTATTATATCAAAATTTCACAAGTAACTACATTTGCAAAAATTATTTCATACAATGTAACGGACTAACTGTAATTTCAATGCTTATTAATAGACATAATAAATCAATTATTTTTGACGAATTCAATATAAGTATAACGTTTGAAATACGAATATAATGTTTAAAATTACACATTAAAGCAAAAGCTACATTCACGGTCAACAAATTGATTAACCACGTGCGGCCACAACTTGTGTTGCAGCCATTGTTTTCATAAATTAAGCGACATTTAATTTAATTGAAATTAAATTTATCGCAATTTTGTTAATTTTCATTAGTAGTTTCGTTAATAAAGTCATTAGTAAAATTATACTATTAAAATTGACAATAACTCATCAATATTTATTTAAAATTACTACGCACTTAACTAGTTGTTGCGAAACGAGGGCCTGTGTTTGGTATACACGTATATTTACGATATGCACGGGTAGCTAAGTAGATAGACAGGTGGTGTTTTTTCTCTAGAACTCTTTAAGAGGTTTACTTCCACAATACATTATTTTCATATAAGGTTATGTTTTTAAAAGCGTTCACTGGGATCTCTTTTAAGGCAAGATTGTTTCTGACTTAATCGACATATAACCTCAAAACATTTGTCAATTTTCATGAAATATTTATTAAATATAAGCTTATAGTAGTAATAAAAGAATGAAAAATCTCATAGTAATTCCCAATTATCGGGGAAAAAACTACGGAAAGACGCGGCGGGATCTTTAATTGAAAATATTTTATTATATGACAAACGTTAAGAAACATGACACGAATTTCGAAGCTAAGTTCCTACTCGTACATCACAAGTTGCCGAGCGACAAGACGTAACATTATCCTAAACGATTATACATTCAGATAAGCGCTGTACATAAATTAACGTGACGTTAATACATATATATAAGCCATTGTCTCGGCTAATATTCGAGTAGTAAACAAAATATCCGCCTCCTGCGTGGGAGTGCCTACGTACAGACAGACACAAAATACGATGTATTTATCTTTTTTTTAAAACATCTAACGCTTTAAAGATAAAAATCATATTTATAGAAAAGATTTTAATATATATTTGACAATTTAAAACCCTTTGTCTTTAATTTTTTTTTAAATACCATATTAAAATTCACTTTTAAATATTCGCTATTGATGTTATTCTTTCGAAAAATCTGTATATTTGAAACATATATATTGTTATCTATGTTTTACAACTTAATAAAATAAACGCCTTCAGGAATCGTAATGAAAAACTTATAAGAGATTGTATTCTGAATCAAACGTATATTTATGCGGAAAAATTGAAGCAAAGTTCACTAAGATCAAAAACCCTTTGCTTATCTGAATATCCAGCATCCAAGGGAATATGTCGCGTACCGTAACTCATTCGAAATAAAATTTAATATATCGAAAATATTTATATTAGAAAAATATTTTTAGTTTAGTTTTATGCAATGCTTTTAACCTTAACTTGAAAATATGTAAAAGTTATGACCAAAGACCCTGAAAGCTATACAGAATCAGCAGTTGATTCCCAGAGGATTTATCGGCTCAGCGCGACCGTATGCGCTGTACTTATCATATGCGTATCGTAGTTTCATTTCTAAAATCGAAATATTCTTCATTCAAGAAAACTTAGAATCACTATAGTCTAGTAGTTATTTTATTCCTCAAATGAAAAACATAATCAATTAAAATGCAATTAATTTAAAATTCTTGTATTGTGTAACAAGTCTCATCTATTAAGGTTTCTTTTTAAATATATGATGATGATGGCTATGACCATTACGATACATTTTTGTAAAAGTCGTACGTCTATAATATTATCGGTTTTACAATCGAACGAATTAAGCGATCATTTGTTGCCGTCGATTCGTTTAACAGAATGATTGTCAAATGTGTGTGTATTATTTTAAAATAATTACAATATTTAATATAAATATAAATGTATGTGTCATTTTCGTTTAGATTGTGCGAAGCGTATTGTCAATATTTCATCCAGTCTTGGAAGTCCGCGTATGCCAATTCTTAGTTCAAACAGCCGTCACGCAGCTGTGCAAGCGCTGTCACTCGCCATTAGCCGCTGCCTGTGTTTACTTCTCGACTTGCAAGCGCAGGGCTAACATGCTATTATAATATCATATTTTGTCTATATTATTATTGAAAGGGTTATGTGAAGATAAGTCTTTTTAAAATTGATAGGTTATTGCAAGATCTCGTTTAGGACCTAAACTAATGAATCGATATGTATCTCCAAATATTATTAATACATCTTTTTTATAGGTTACGGGGTATACTTATATTTAGTAAAGGGGTTTGTCTGTCCATGTATCATTAATTATACTTAACATAGATAGGTACTATCTTATATTTTGTTATATAGAAATTTTGACAAAATTGTGTGACCAATAACTAACAACGGATGTTTATTCTAAAACTTTAATATTCAAATTATAACAAAGTATTAGCAATTACATCAAAAGGTGAAACCATAAAACAATACTGTATAACCAATCGAATTATTGAAATATTATTTATTCAAGTAGTGGCAAACACTTTTGAATCGTCATATTACAGAATAAATTAAATGTAAAATTACCACTGGTTCTGTATGTAGATTCTACTGAGAAAAACCAGCAAGAGACTTTTTTTTTATAGAATAGGAAGGCGGACAAGCATATGGGCCACCTGATGGTAAGTGGTCACCAACGCCCTTAGTCATTGGCATTGTAAGAAATGTCAACCATCGCTTACATAGTCAATGCCCTACCAACCTTGGGAACTAAGATTTTATGTCCCTTGCATCTGTACTTACACTGGCTTACTCACCCTTCAAACCAGAACACAACAATATCAAGTACTGCTGTTTTACGGTAGAATATCTGATGAGTGGGTGGTACCTACCCAGACGAGCTTGCACAAAGCCCTACCACCACTAAAACTGATACAGATACTGTATATACTGTCTTTCTAAATGTTATGTTCATAGTTAATTATAAGCACTTTATATGTCTTGTAAGGAAATCAACGAGTTTCTCCACTCCATTTATCATGTACTAGTGTCCACCAGCGGCTTAGGCCGCGTGTGAAGGTTTGGGGGTGCTAGATACCCTATGTCCTTTATGTGCTCTAGACGATTTGTTTAAAAATAATCGGTGGATGGATGGAATGGTGGATGATCGGTAGAGCAATTAGAGAATGACAGCGATTCAAAATTATAATTTAAAGTTTATACTAAATTCTAAAAAAAGTAGCAGACTATAAATGTTCCTGTGCTGGGCTAAGCTTCCTTTTAAAAAGGTTCGGAGCTCATTCCACCACACTGCTCCATTGCGGGTTGATGGATACACATGTGGCAGAATTTTAGTAAAACAAGGTTTTTTCAAAATGATTTCCTTCACCGAAGACGACCGAGGATGAGATAAATTATAAATTAAGCACATAAATATTAATTGGTACTTGGGTTTAAGCCCGCAAACATCGGTTAATTCATCGCGTTCTTACCACTGGGCCATTTCGGCTCTAATAATTCTATAAGTCTTTAAAAATTCTCATAATTAAATGAATGTCAACAGAGTCAGCCCTGTGTCGAGCAGGAATATAATAGTCACAATTCACAATACACACAGTGCTGCCCCCCGGTGACAGTTGAAAGCGACGTGCACTGTTTGCGAACTACCCTCTAATTGAATATGGCGGAGTCAACTATCGTATTCTGTGTTAATGAACCCCCGAATGTCGCGTTAAGTTATAAATACTGTCAGGGAATGTTATATAGAATATAACAGACAACTTAATCGTGACTTTAAATATAATTGATGACGTGCAAAAATAACGATTTTCTTTAAGAGCAGACTAGCGACCCCACTTCGCAGGAGTCCAATTAAGGCTTTATAATATTATTATTAATGTAACATTAGATTTTATTGTATGTATTTTATACGATTTGTGTTTCTGTGCGTGTGTGTGTTCATGTACAACACGCGTGTTTTGTTGCAAACTTAATGTAATTTGTGAATTTCGATACTTCATTATCTGAATGGCGAAAATAATTGTTCCATATTTAAATATATTAAATGACTGATTAAATTACCATTACTCATAGATATAAACTCAATGAAAATATTATATAAAGCTAATTAACGTAATATAATTCTACGAAAATCGTTGTTATGTCAAGACAATAAAGATTATTTTCCCGTATCAGTATAGTCCTAGCGTCGAGTTGATAGGTCGCGAGTACAAAGTAAATACGAGATATAAGTAAGAAAGCACAACTGGAGAGTCATTGTTTCCACAGAAGTGAGTGGTCGACGGGTCGCCATGTTTATTTTGCTATTAGGGTCCGAACGCACTAATCGAGTGTAGGTGTGAACGGCTAGTCATGGCGAATAAACAAGTAATGATCAAGCGAATTACGTAGGTACAGTTTGAACAAAAAATAAAACATTTTCAAACACATTTCGTACTTTTTTTTATCAATCGAAAAACGCGTTGTGCTTTTCCCCCACGGGAACAGCGGGGGAATATGTGGAGCTCGCCGGTGTCCAAGGCGCCGAGTGCGACCCGAACATCGGAATATCCACTAAAAAACCAGCGGTACCCTTTCCGTCTTGGCGAGGGGCACCACGGGATCGCTTTCGCATGCTACCGTAACACATTTCGTGCCTGGCTTAAGTAATTATTATCATAAATATAAACTGTTGCTCTCTCTCGACTCAATACAGTAATTTCAAATGTATACCTATGTATTTTCTTTATCTACGGTCAAATATTATTCTGCCAATGAAAACGTCGATATTTCTTGTGTGATTGGTCAAAAAAAAAACTATTAATGTTTAAATTTTAATTTTAATTCCAATTACTTCGAATTTTACATGTATATTATATGTACAGACTACAGAGTAAAGTGTTACCAGATAATACAAACAAAATAAACATAATTGTATAACGACGACATGCAATATAGTATTTTTAATGAAAAGATAAAATCAAACCATCCAGACCAAAGAACAATAGTTCATTAAACCGGGAAAAAAATTAGTAGCAGTAAAAGTGTGCCCGCACCGCGAGTCCTTACCAGGCACTATTATTGTCCCTTAACGCGCGAAAACAAGCGTATGTATGTTATTGTAGTGGCTTTTCACACCGAGATAACGTAACAAGCCTCTTGTGACGTTCATTAACACCTCTTGCCTCCTAACGAGGTATCAAAATGAAAATAATCCACTCGCAAATGACGCCGATGATAAAAATCATTACGAAGTGTAAAATTTCGTTTTGACAATAGCGTGAGAGATGATTGTTATATTAAGTTTTGATTTGATTGAAGCTGATACACTCGGAGCGTGAAGTATTAAATATTGGAAGTTCGCTTTTTGATTGACAATTGACTGATGCAATTATTAAGATACCTGCTAGTATAGCAGTACAGTTACAAAGTACAGTAGTATAATTGTGTTCCACTTTGAAGGATTAGTGAGCCAGTGTTAGTAGAGGCAAAAGGGACAACATCTCAGTTCCCAAGATTTGACTATATAAGGAATGGTTAATATTTCTATCAGCGCTGAGTTCAATGGGTTAGCACTTACCATCAGGTGGCCTGTCTTATTCTATAAAAAAAAACAGATTCGTTCGTAACTAAATATTTATTCGAGGTATGTATTCCAACATTCTTGTTAATGTAAGTTTTAAGGTTATTAATAATAGTGTATCCTATCCTCCTCGGGGCTATTGCAACTATTTTATAAATAGTTTATTTCATTTTTATTTTTATTTATATTAATAATAATGCAGAAAACTATATTCAAATAATTACCAGAATTAACAAGTAAAACTATACAGTTCTCTAGGTATAGGCTTAAATTTAACGGATAAGGCATGATGCGCGGGCGCAGTTTATTTGCGCAGCGTATTGTTTTAGCAAACACGCACGCAAGTTTATGAACATGAAATAACGGGTCTGCGCGTGATGCTGTTATTAACCTAAACCTTGTTAACTCACTGAACGCTAATATTTTGTGTTTTGTAACGCTTTAAAGAAAACATAACTATCTAATTTAAATTATAAACAGATTTTGAAACTTTGTTCTGATTTGAATATAAATTGTTGCTGTTTGACGGTTGAATAACAGGTGGATGGGCCAGCTCATACTGATAAGGTTATGAAATTAAAATCAAAATATTTTTTACTCAGTAGACTCAAAAACCACTTTTGAATCGTCATGTACAGTCCTGTATTTATTTAAATGTAAATCTAACTGAGTAGTTATTGGTTTCCACAAATTTTACTTAAATATGTTTATTATGTGCAATTAAATTATTATTTATCCTGTACTAAAATCAACGCATATTAAGTCCACGCTTTTTTCATTTATCGAATAATAAACCTTATAAAGTATTATTTAATAATATTTTAAAAAAAATACATTACATTTAAGTCTTCAACAATAGAAAAAATAAAAAATATACGTTGAATGTTATTTATTCTATGTTTATTTTTTCTATGTTTCTGCTTACATTTCTTAAAAAAAAACATTGGACTAAAATATAATGACACTCGTAGTTTGTTAAGAGTTGTTTTCATTTCAGATAGCGATAGCATAAAAAATATTTGCTTTGTTTACATAACAGTGTGTCCACTGATAATAATTAAACATTAACCATTAAACTAACTGTTCCCCCGAGTAAATCCTGTATCTTTAGTACATACATATGTATCCGTATAGTATAACATAGAAACCTCTAAATGTCCCACGGGTAAGCAAAGATCTCGTACCCTTTTGAGGAGAAGGTTTGAATTATAGCTATTCCACCACGCTGCTCCAATGCGGGTGGGTGGATACACGTGTGACACATTTTCATTCGACATATGCAGGTTTTCTTGTAATGTTCTCTTCTTCGGGATGAAATACAAAAATAAACTCATTAAAATTCAGTGGTCTGGTTTGAATCCGTAATCTTCGGATTCACGTATTTGAACCACAGGGCCATCTCAACTCAAAAAGTAAAGATAATCTAAAGTAACAGTATCATGGTTGTATCATTCAATGAGAAATGGTAAAACAAATTGCGAAACGGATTTAACAATTTCGAATTTCGCGGACGAAATTTTGTGAAATATAAATGTCAAAAGTTCTTTTAAAGAATAATTTGTCAAACACTTCCAAATGTAAAAGCTTCCGCGTATTACAAGTATTCTTGAAAAGTCGTTAAACGGCAATACGACGATAAGGCTGACTGTCCACTGACTACAGCTAGCCATATACTCGAAAGATTTCTAGAAAAAAAAACTTTAATATTACAACCGAAACTATATCTATTTATATGCTTTATGAATTTTGAAAAATTCTTTATCGAATATCCCCGTAAGATTCCAAGTAAATTATCAAAACAAAATATATTATCTGAACTAGGATTTTACAAGTACTTTTGAAGATGAAATCAAATTTAAATTTACCACCGGTTCAGAATGTAGGATCTATCGAGACGAACCGACACGAAACCCAGTGGTTACCATTCCACCAATTAAATTACATACATATTAATTTTATACAATGAAAGTATTACCCTGCATCAAAATCATGCCCTTTTTTAACATGAATATAATATTTTTAAGGTGAAATTTAAATGAATTAATCGGCAAAGCTTTAAAAGTATTTACAGAATTTTATTATATAAGATTTAATTGCACAAGATAAAATAAATGACTTTGGGAAGTCGGAAAATTCGTATTAATTTTTGTGTTTATACAATTATTTGTCACAGTTTTCTTCGAAATAATTAATGTATATATACATAATATTGTTGCGTTCATTTATTTAACATTAATCAAAAATAACAAAAGACTTGTCATATTGTTATATCGCAATGCGTTGCGTTTGTGTCGGTGGTCTGTCAGCTCAACTGCTGCTACTGTACTTCACTTATTGTTAACGAAGGCTGTGTCGAACTTCACAACTAAATAATACCTCACGACTACGTAACTCCTTAACTATTTTGTATATTTCTGGTTTAACTATTGAAATTCCTCAGACTGATGCAGAAAGGCGATCCTCATCAATAAAATGATCTATGTTCATAAAATGACAACAAAAACTTATAATATTTATCTTTTAAATAAAATACGACAAAATAGTTAACCGTGCTAAGCTGTTTTTAAAGTAGCAAACAGCTTGTTATTATGTTGCCGGTTGTTCACTGTACGTCATATCCGAAGATATAAATGTCAATTTATACATTTTCATACAATAAAACGGCACTTGCCACCGTTGACGTTCCTATCTTATTCCTATCTTATTGAGCCTCGTGGAATTAGTCGTGACGATGGCAAGAAACCTGAAGCACTGACACTGGTTCCCTGCGAACGACGACGAGGCCTAGTATGAGACGGTACATGTGTTGACACACTGGCCCCGTCTCATATCAGGGAAACAATGCTAAAAATAATTCTATAACATATTATAGTTACTGGTGGTAGGGCTTTGTGCAAGCTCGTCTGGGTAGGTACCACCCACTCATCAGATATTCTACCGCAAAACAGCAATACTTGATATTGTTGTGTTCCGGTTTGAAGGGTGAGTGAGCCAGTGTAATTACAGGCACAAGGGACATAAAATCTTAGTTCCCAAGGTTGGTGGCGCATTGGATATGTAAGCGATGGTTGACATTTCTTACAATGCCAATGTCTAAGAGCGTTGGTGACCACTTACCATCAGGTGGCCCATATGCTCGTCCGCCTTCCTATTCTATAAAAAAAAAAAAAAAAAAATATTGTTAAATCGAAGTGTGAAAGTTGAATGATATTATATCTTGGTATATGAAGCCGAGATGGCCCAGAGGTACGAGATCGAACCCGAGCAAGTATCGTTGAGCTTTTCTATGCTTAATTTCCTCAAGATGATTTCCTTCAACAATTTATAAAAAACAAATAAAGCACCCGATAACTCAGTGGTTCTCACCTTGCGGGCAATTCTCGCGGACACGTTGCAACTAATTTGGTAATTTATTTTGTTGCTAGTGTCCGCGTGAAATGGTAATGATTTCTTTTTCTGAAATTTATAAATAATGACACATTTCAAAACAAATGTATAAATCCGCTTATTTGTCTGTTTGTTACGCTTTCGTAGTTGAACCAATGAACCGATTTCATATAAAATCATGATTAAAAGTAACGCAGGCTACTTTTTATTAACCTGTCCACTCCCCAACACGCGAGCGAACTCACAGGCGAAAACTACTATTAAATATAAAGCGGTTAACTTTACAATGTTGTCTTAACGTCGTATTGTATTTTTATGTTTATATAAATAAGAATATCATTGAACCTTGACATCAATTAAGAATTGCGATTAAGAAGAAAACGATATAGTTCTTGGAATGGCGGGTCACGCGCTAACCTTTATATCATGCAATTATAACTCTAATTATAGCGTTACAATATATAGACAAATTACGTATAATATATATGTTTTTTTATATCAATGACATTTGATAATAAATACTAAAACAAAGTTTTTTATTAATTAATTTGCTTAGAAAGGCAGATCAGAAAATGTATTTGCTTTAATTTGATTTGCAGTAAGAACTTACTTGTGCCTGTAATTACACTGGCCCACTCGTCCTTAAACCAGCACGCTATGTATAGCTGTGTTGATGATTGGCGTGGATGAGAATATTTGTTTCTTAGTGCCAAGGCTTATGAGCGGTTGTCAACCCCAAATTTATGCCTAAGCATACAAGGCACTGGCCCAGGGATCCTGCTAGCCAAGGGGCCACCCAACCAAAAATAGTATATTTTAGTCTAACCGCTTTGCCTTAAATGTCAAAGTGACCAGTGGCCTTGGCAGTGGCAGTGGCTCTAAGGGCCTGGCGGTAGTGATCACTTACTATATAGTTTCTTGTCTTCCTTTCTATAAAAACATATGAAGCGTTATCAATCCAACCGAATTCTTAAAAGTTAAGGAAATAATATTTAGCATATAATTAATATCAACAAATGAAAAAAGCCGAAACAAATGAAATGCCGTGGAGTACCGGCTTAGAATAGTACTCCCCCTAATCTCATCCCGTGGGTGTCGTAAGAGGCGACTGAGGGACGGGGAAAAGGGGGGATGGGCAGCAGCGTCCCCCTCCCATAAACATCTTACCCCCCTACTGCGCTCGCCAACACGCCTGCCCAGCGCGGCGAGTATGGGCAAACCCCTCCCTTAATGGCAGATGCGCCCAAAAAAAGGCCCCCAGTTACCGGCGAGCCCGCTAGGCCCGAACAAGGTAGCGGTCGCGGTATCGGCAGGGCAGGGGGTGCTAAGAATCACCGGTTCACGGCAGGCTACCGTATAAAACGACTGAACATGGCAACGTATAATGGACGCTCGATGAGGCTGGACCATCACCTCGCCGAATTAGAAGTAGAGTTAAGTCATATAAACTGGCATATACTGGGGTTATCTGAAGTCCGAAGACAGGGGGAGGACACGATAACTCTTGAGTCCGGTAACTTACTCTACTTCCGCGAAGGTGATAACCTTTCCCAGGGTTGTGTCGGTTTTCTAGTCAAAAAGGATCTCATTAGCAACATTGTGGAAATCAGTAGTGTGTCGAACCGGGTAGCGTACCTTGTCCTAAAACTTTCCGACAGGTACTCCCTGAAGGTCGTACAGGTATATGCGCCAACTTCGACATACTCTGATGATGTGGTCGAAGCGATGTACGAGGACATCGCAAAGGCCCTCAACGACACCTCGAAGGCACACTATAATATTGTTATGGGAGACTTTAATGCTAAAGTGGGAGTACAAGATAGCGGTGAATCGAAAGTTTTTCTCGAAGCGCAGGGGCTTTTTTTGATGAATTCTTTCTTTCAAAAGAAGCCTCAGAGGAGGTGGACCTGGCGAAGCCCCGATAACGTGACAAGGAACGAGATAGACTTAATCATTTCGAATAAAAGGCACATATTTAGAGATGTTTCAGTGATCAACAGGTTTAATACCGGAAGTGATCACCGCTTGGTTTGAGGCACTCTAAATATCAACTTAAAAGCCGAAAGATCGAGAATGATGAGGTCTACTCTCCGACCTACCATGCTCCAAGCTGCTCAAGGCTCCGAAAAGTTCCAAATGGAACTTCAAAATCAATTCACCGCGTTGGAAACCATAAGCAGCATTGATGAGAGAACCGACACGCTGGTCAAAATACTGCAAAACACATCCCGCAAGTGTTTTCCGCCACAGAGAAGAGACAACGCACCAAAACTCTCTGCTAAGACACTCGAGCTCATGAGAAAACGACGAGAACTACCATCGTTTTTGTCAGATAAGGCCTTAAACCGAACAATAAAAACGCTGACGCGACGCGATCTCCGACGCTCCAATACCCGTGCCATCAAGGCTGCGATTGAGCAAAATCGGGGATCGAAAGTGTTCGCTCGCAAGTTTGGGAGGCCGCGTCTGACAAAACTTAAAACTGAAAATGGTGGGGTCGTTACCTCTAGGCCTGAGATTGTCGGAGAAGTAGAGAGGTTTTATGGGCAGTTGTTCTCTTCAAGATCGGATAAACCCGTGGGAATCAGTATTGATGACCAGCGCGCCCCTCTTATGCGCCATTACTCCGAGGAGCTCCCGGTCGTTGACCAAGGAGAGATTAGGGCGGCTCTAGAACAGCTTAAAAACAACAAAGCTCCGGGAGATGACGGAATCACAACAGAGTTGCTTAAGGCAGGCGGGACTCCGGTCCTGAAAGAGCTAGCAAGCCTCTTTAATTCCGTCATCCAACATGGCAAGACCCCGGAAACGTGGAGCGGGAGTGAGGTGGTACTGTTTTACAAGAAAGGTGATAAAGCCCTCTTGAAAAACTACAGACCAATCTCCCTCCTGAGTCACGTGTATAAGCTGTTCTCAAGAGTCGTCACGAACCGTCTCGCCAGACGACTTGACGAGTTCCAGCCCCCAGAGCAAGCCGGCTTTCGATCAGGCTACAGCACCGTGGACCACATCCATACTGTTCGGCAGATTGTGCAGAAGACCGAAGAGTACAATCAGCCGCTGTGTATGGCATTTGTGGACTACGAGAAAGCCTTCGACTCCATCGAAACCTGGGCAGTGCTCGACTCATTGCAGAGATGTCATATCGATTGGAGATAGATCGAGGTTCTGAGATGTCTGTACAACGCCGCTACAATGACTGTCCACATCCAGGACTGTAAGACGAAGGCGATCCAACTGCGCAGAGGGGTGAGACAGGGGGATGTAATATCCCCGAAACTATTCACCAACGCGTTGGAAGACGTTTTCAAAACGCTGGATTGGACTAGGTATGGAGTCAATGTAAACGACGAGTACATCTCACACCTTCGATTTGCCGACGATATCGTCATCATAGCAGAGTCGCTGGAACAACTCACCGAAATGCTGCGTAGCCTAGGCGAGTCTTCCCGGTGTGTCGGTCTCGGTATGAACTTGGACAAGACCAAGGTCATGTTCAATAGGCATGTCGTGCCGGGACCGATATACGTCGAGGGGAAACCTCTCGAAGTTGTTAGTGAATATACCTACCTAGGACAGATAATACAAGTCGGTAGGAACAACTTCGAGAAGGAAGCCGATCGAAGAATTCGCTTGGGATGGGCAGCATTTGGCAACCTTCGTCAAGTCCTCAAGTCGTCTATACCGCAATGTTTGAAGACGAAAGTCTTCAACCAATGCGTCTTACCTGCCATGACATACGGTGCCGAAACGTGGACACTAACTGCGGGACTAGTCCACAAATTCAAAGTCGCTCAGCGTGCTATGGAGCGAGCTATGCTCGGAGTATCTTTGAAGGATAAGATCAGAAATGAGATTATCCGGAAAAGAACCGGAGTCACCGACATAGCTTGCAAAATTAGCAGGCTGAAGTGGCAGTGGGCTGGTCACGTATGTCGTAGGACCGATGGCCGTCGGAGCAGACGAGCCCTAGAGTGGAGACCGCGAATCGGCAAGCGCAGCGTAGGGCGCCCTCCAGCCCGGTGGACCGACGACCTTAAGAAGGTGGCGGGCACCAACTGGATGCGGAAGGTGGAGGACAGGGAGCTTTGGCGCACCTTGGGAGAGGCCTATGTTCAGCAGTGGACAACGATTGGCTGTTGATTGATTGATTGAAATATTTATTGCAGGAATTCTTTTACCGCGTAAAAACATTTGTCAACCAACATGTATTTTTTTCTTAAATAAGGCAGATCCTTAATGTCAGAAGGCAACTTATTATAAATTTTCACTACCATACGGTCACAACTCTTTGGGCGGAGAGCTGTTTTACACGGTGACATATACAATTTATTTGGATATCGCGTATTAAATGATATTCAGACTAGTCTTTCTTTAATTTATATTAATTTATATTATTATAATTAAATAGTATTCAGACTAATAATATTAGCAATAAATATTTGACATTTATCAATTTTATAAATATGATTTAAATGAAGAATTATAATGTAATGGTATTTATTGTAATTAAGTTAAAATAATTTTATTGTATAATTTAAGCTAAAATATTTGCATGTCATAAATATAGTGACTAAAATATATATATTATGTTTAAAGCAAATAAATGGAATTGAATCAGTTGCATTATTTTTTATGATTCATGGAGCGCTATGCAGAGGCCGAGTTCGTAGGGCATAAGCTTCCTATAATGCCAGAATACTAGAAAGTAGCGAGAAAATACAAGAAATAAATGAATTCGCGGACAACACAACGCACAAGACATAATAATAACGTGTAATGATTTTCCCTGGTAATAAAGTCGAGTGCTCGATCGCGGACGCGCCCTTGTCACGAGAGCCAGTGAAGCCTCGTTACACGTAACGCTGAAGATACACCATGTATGCTTTAATTATATGTTTTAATGAGTTAACGATTTTATTTTAATTATGCACTGAGAACTCGCGGACATTATCATACGGTTTCGCTTGTACATTTCAAATAAATTGAGAGCTATAATTGCGCGTGTATTTGTGACAATATTCATGTTATTATACATAATTAAATATTCAATCAATCAACAGCCAATCGTTGTCCACTGCTGAACATAGGCCTCTCCCAAGGTGCGCCAAAGCTCCCTGTCCTCCGCCTTCCGCTTAATATTACTCATATTAAATTAAATATTACTCATATATATATTTAACATGCACTTAACGTTAAGAGTACCAATAAATTACTGTCACAGGGACAAAATAGAAAATGCATGACTGCCGTTGTAATCTGAAGGACTTACACATAGGAAAAGTAGCATTAGCAACGTCTGTTTTGTTAAATGTCTATTCTCATTACTAGGTGGCACGTATCAACCCGATGAACTAGCTACTAAATAATAAACTAAAATACGTGTAACAAGGATAGAAATACACATTAAGCAAAAAAAAAAACTCCATCCAGCAGATTTGTTCTCTGTATCGGCAAAAATATAAACTCGCATAATCGTTTATCACTTTTTAACACGTTTCAGTTAGTTTTTTTTATATTTTGCGGTTGAATTGAAGTATAGGTCGTTCGTATAAAGCTCTAAATCTCTTTTTATTGCTGTTTCGCGTAAAACTGTAATGATATTTTTTTATATTATTAACTGAATCACCTCGTGACCACGATAGTGGCAACTCTGTCTAAACATCAGATATAATAATAAAAAAAAGGAAATCGTGGTAAAAGGTTCGTACATATATAATAAACATAATAACATAACATACAAATATCGCGAAAGTTTAGTCTATATATGTATAAAGGTATATACTAGCTATAATTATTTAATTAAAGTTGTATAAATAAGTTGAATAGAATGCAAGCTTGGGATTAAACCATTAACCCTTTTATAGTTTTCAAATATTATTTTTTTGTTTAATTATGTAATAATTTTAGTAGGAATTCAATATTGGTTTTGGTAGAATTAAATCATTGTGTGTGTATGTTGTTCTTATTAATTTAAAATATATAATTTTCTAACGGGTTTCAAAATGTAATATTAATTTATATAATTTATTATTTACAAATATTATGTCCATAATATACACATATCGTATTATTTCACAATGTATTATATCTCTTAGTTTACAATAATCTTTACGTTTTGCTTCGCCCTTGTTAAAGGTGCTTTGGGTTAAACTATATATTTTCTAAATGTAAAAAGTAGCAGTTTGTACATTCTACTGATGAGCTAAGTCCTGCGGTCCTTTTGAGAAGAACTTGGCAGATTTTATCCTCCACATGCAGTTTTTATCACGATTTTGCTTCACCAGCATGAGATGAAGAATAAACACAAATTAAGCACGTGGCAATTCAGTGGTGCTGCCAGGATTTGAACCCGCAATCTTCGGTTAACAATCACATGTATCACTGAGCTCATCTCCACTGCATTAATATGTATCCTGATTTGAAATATATTTGGAATATTATATTCCATAATATAAAGTGTATTTAACTTTATATAAAAATGGGATATCTTAGCTTATGTTTAATGTAACGTCATTAGAAGACATTCCTGATGTAACAAGGACGATCCCTGCACATACTGAGTTGCTCGCGAGCTTTCTTAAAACATTCTAGTGAGTCACATTGCAAACATTAATTTTTATAGTCCAGATTTAATTTAGCTTAGATGATGATTTCACAGACATACATTCCAATCTATGACACGCTTCCGTCTTCAGTCCCCGCATCCCTTACCAACCTGACTCATTGTTATATTTTTTCGTAATATAATTAACATGTGTTTTTTACATATTTATAATATAATTTATATTGCATATTTTATTGTTATTAATATAGGTGCATGTTATTAGCATCGGAATCTACGCCTACTAAATATTTACGCATACTTAATATTACGTCTTAGAGTCCATATGACTTCTTCATTGATTCGGAAAGTGTGCCAGTCGCCTTGTAGGGGTGTTAGTTGTCTTCGTGGGATTATATATTCCTTAGTCAGTCTGAATGGTATTCATCCTGTCTAACCATAGTCTGGTCATCTCTATTATGGATCGCCGTTAAGATTGTCCAGTTGCCTATGTATATATATAGTAAATGGACCAGAACTTGATGATGAAACTTAAAATGAATACTTGACATATCTACATATTTTAATACAACAAGTTGTAATTAAAATAAATTGTACATTTTGCTTTTTATATAAATTTACTAAGTTCTTAAACGAATAGAGGCTGTACTTCATTCTACATTGTATATTTTGTACATCAAAAAAACATATAAATTTAATCGCATATTTTTATTAAGTATTTCAAAAGTATAAACAATAATATTTCTTTATTTATCTTTCAACAGAAAAACTCATGAGTTATGAATGTAAAAAAGATATACATAATCAATTACACGCCAGACGCAAGCTAACACACCAGGCGACGCAAAAAGTCGAATACCTACTTTTTGCTTGTACACGTGAGCGACGCATGAAGCTTCGTATCTATGTACAAATCTCGAGGCTGTGCCACTACTTCGCTCGTGTCATAGATAACATTTCTCAATATCCGCTGAACACCATATATATTGATTTGACAATAATACAAACTACATTTAAGTAACGCCATTCACTTCCAGTATACTTGCTCCTTAAGGCATGTTTTGAGCACATTTAGGAGGCTGGATATGGACGAAACACATTGAGTAGAATATGTTATGGTAGACATATATATAAACATCTAAGTTTCCAGCAAACGTGATCGCAAAAAAAACATTTTATTGTCGCCAAAATATTTCCAGAATAATTTAGTATTGGTATGTGCAGAAAGATAAATAGACATCACTTTATAAAATACTGTTATTTGCCACAGTTAAAATATGTTACGTAGTAAAAAGAAACATTTTAAATCGAATTGAAATAGTAAAGATATGTATATACAGACAACATCGTTTGTCCAGTTTGTATTTAAGCAAAAACATCGAGCCATCAAACTGATTATCATTGACATAAATTTAATTTAAAAGGTTAATAAAATAAAAACATGTCAAAATAGTATTATATGTAACTACTGACATAACCCGGTTTTACAATGATATAATTTTGTATGCAAGGATTATATATAAGTAGTTTTATAAGTTATTTGTAACATATTATATGATTATCTTGTCGATTACATGTATTTAATTATTAAACAAATAAACAATTGAATTGTGCTAAGCCATTGCTCTTATTGGGCTTATTAAACATTTTTCCACTAAATATTTTCTTAAATAAACCCGAATGTGTAGACAGATATTTATAAAGCACTTTTATATTGTATTCGAGAAAGCTAAGCGTTGTCTGTAGTCTTGCGCCTGCGCGATGACAAGTTTAAGACACAGATGCATTACAATTAGAATTTTGTAAACATGCTGCACGCATGCGTAATTGCTGTTGGTGACTGATTTAGCGTGGGACGAGCGATTGTTTCCGTCTGTGTGTCACGTGTACTCCTGACAGAATGTAACCTTTAGTTAGACCCAAAGACTTGAAATTATTTATTACGAAACTTGACAAGTCAAGTTGCTAGAATGGCCATATTAATAGAAGGACTTAAATGTAAGTTTTTTTTTTAATATGAATAATCTTTCCACAAACTAATACTAATCTAGACTTCGTTTAGTTACCGTTTACACAAAATTTACTTATAGTATAGGTTGGCGGACGAACATATGGGCCACCTGATGGTAAGTGGTCACCAACGCCCATAGACATTGGCATTGTAAGAAATGTTAACCATCGCTTACATCGCCAATGCGCCACAGACCTTGGGAACTAAGATATTATGTCATTGTGCCTGTAATTACTTTGGCTCACTCACTCTTCAAACCGGAACACAACAATATCAAGTATTGCTGTTTTGCGGTAGAATATCTGATGAGTGGGTGGTACCTACCCAGACGGGCTTACACAAAGCCCTACCACCAGTAAATTTAAATTAGAGTTGTCCTCTAGATAATTATGCTACAAACAATGTGTCAAGTCCGAACACAATGATTATATAATATATAGATTGACAAGTATTAAAATATATATATTAATACTTGTATATATACCTATTATTAAACTTACCCAATTTTTTTTCTTAACTGACGTATATATAAACTAAAATGAACGTTACATTTTAGTTTGAATATACGTCACAGAATCTTTCGAATGGACTTAATTTTTAAATTAATAATTTTAAAATATTTTTTGTTTACAAAAACAAATATTTTTGGTCACTTATTAATATAAAATTATATTTGAAAGCAACTTAGTTGGTTTTATAGCGAGCATATAAAGTTGTAGATTCCGGAATCTTAATTTCAGTTTCTGGGTTGGGCTATTAATAGGTAATTGTGTTTTTTTTTCGAAATTTGTCGATGTAGCTGAAAAGCAAGAGCATCATAATTGTTATAAATATATATATATATATTCCTTCTGGTTAGTTAAGTTTACATTTTTAACACTTGCAACAAAAAATAAAATGCAATATGTTTTACATGGCAAGTTACTTTTATTAGTCTTTGTATCTCGTATTTATAGTTAACATAAAACAGCTGTCACTTTTAACGAAAAGTTTGCATTTATATCGCTATTTCTAGAATCGTGAGTGAATATTAAATTTATCGACGGACTGACAAATGATTTTATTAGACATTTGATATTTAATGTTATAAAATAAATGGTTTTTTTTTTGTTAACCGTCGAATGTTATGTTAAATTCGTTGATCAATCATAATTGAAGTCGTGATATTATTTGTTATCTTAACTAATTTAAAATTATGACTTTGCTTATCTTTATAAATTAATTTAATCGTATATCAGATAAAAAATTATTTAGAGCGCCTATAATGAATAAATTTGTGTTTAAAGTACAATAATAGTTTTAAATGTTCCACAGTTTGGTATTTATTCATACAGGTACACAAAACAGAATGTAATCAGGACATACAGAAAAATTAGAAATTTATACAAATTTAAAAAAAATTCCTCAAGAATTTTTTAAATTATATTAATCGACTAGGAAAATAAATATCTCGAGGACAATATTTGGAGTTAACAAAATGCGAGTTTTTTCATTATGTTTTCTTTCATGAGATGAGTATAAAGATATTAAGTTTATGAAAATTTAGTGATGTCCGCCAGTTTTTAATCCAAAATCTTAAGCGAAGTTTCACGTGTTCTAACAGGGTCATCTAGACTCATAATATATGTGTTTGCTATTGCAAAAATATTCTTAAATAAAAAGCACAAATGTGAATAGCAATAACTTCTGTTATACAAGCTAATACCAATACGCTGCCAAGCACGATCTAAGTTACCACGTCATACTACGTTTTGTGGTAGAGTAATTGATATAGGAAGCTACCTAGACGGACCTCCATCATCTATTTATTTCTACCCTTCTGGTTCAAACCCGGGCAAGCACCATTGAATTTTTCATGTGCTTAATTTGTGATTATAATTCATCTCGTGCTTTACGGTGAAGGAAAACATCGTGAGGAAACTTGCATGTGTCTAATTTCACTGAAATTCTGCCACTTGTGTATTCTACCAACCCGCATTGGAGCAGCGTGGTGGAATAAGCTCCAAACCTTCTCCTCAAAAAGAGGAGAGGAGGCCTTTAGCCCAGCAGTAGGATATTCACAGGCTGTTACGGTACGGTTACGGTTCTACTGGTAAACTGTTAAACATATCAAATATGTATTTATATGTTTTAGTATGTCTTTATAGATATGAGCGTAAGTAAACTGTCTTTCTCCGAAATCATTTATTTTGCATTTACTCACATACATTTTTCTCCACTTTTGCGCGATGCGCGGGAATAATTTAAGCATAAAGCCTTTTGTACAATATATTTTGTGTTTTGCAATAAATTATTAAATAAATAAATTAAATTTCATTGTAATTCAGGTAAGACGATGATATTTTTATTCTTATCATTTTATTTTACAATGATTTTATTGACACAAATGATAACGAAATTCTTATTAATAAATTTCAAATTTAAAAATTAAAATGTTTTATTTATATGTACAGACACCAATTTATAATAATATTAACTCATGAGTCAATCCTGCATATATTATAACAAAATTGAATACCAAGGACTCTCGTTTGATAGATCGATAATGACTTATGTTTGTTCTGCGAAATATTATTTGTTTTTTTTTTTTCTTGTCGGTACCCAATGTTTACAATAATTTATTTTTTATTGCCAGATGTTTTAATTTATTACAATGCAAGCTTTTGTCCTAGCCTGGTTAATGGCATTCGTATTCGTCATAATAATACGGTAACAAGGCTACCTAATATGTAAAAGGATACAGAAACACATGATCGCGACTCACTTTCGATCTTCAAACATTCTTTCTTTAATAAGAAGGCTATGTCTGTCTAACTGTCTAATAGTAAGCCATGTGAAATAATTATTATTCTAAGTTAATTTAGTTATCCAAAATACATAATAGATGTCATAAGTTGTACTCTGAATCGCGCTGTCATTGAACATTTCGTCAAAGCTTAGTTCAATAAAGTGTTTTCTCATCAAGTAAAGTGTTAAAATTAACGAAACACGTAATAGTAGTGACAAATTAAACACTTATAATATTAGTAAGTAAAAATGACAATTATTTCTAGCGATTTTAATATTTAAGTTAAAGTTAAGTTGTTTTAAAGAGAGCTATTTTCCTAAAAGGTTAAAGAAATAGTAAATCTAAAAACAAAAGATGATTACCAATGGAAACAAAAACAGCAAGGTATTGGAATATCTTTCCATCAGTTTAGAGTTTGGTAGTTTGATGTGCTGGCACGTTTTTATTTCCAAACAGCATCAAAATCAAAATGTTTGGATTGTAGTTTTTTTTTGTTGTGTGTCAATTGTCTTTTATAATGTTGTCAATTGTTCTTAGTGAGATTCTGGATTCCTAGGCTGGTCTGAATTGTGTTCGGCCCGCACAAGCTGGATAACATCGGTGGCAGCCATGATGAAGAATAAATAAGAGTGCAGTGCTTGTGTTAGCGCACAGATAGCTAGCCTCCTTATAACTGCCGTGGCCTAAAACGGTGTCCATATCCACTGGGTCATCATCTTCATATTATTGATTTTAATATAATATACTACAAAATCTTGCACGTTCAACTATTGTTACCCAAATGTTAATAAGCCGTGAGGGAAAACACACACAAATGTGGCCAACTGTGTTAATTCCGAGGCGCGAGCGCATGTTCGCATCGTTAAATATTTTGACAGCCTGACGGTTTTATTCATACGTTGCTGTTCAAATTCAATATAGCGGTGCTGATTCACGATCCGCACAAAATAATTTTTAGAGGAGAAAAAACGGTCACATCCCTAATCCTTTGTAATAAGGTTCAGATTGAAGCATAAAAATGTGTTTGATGGCATTAAAAATGTTGTTTATGTGTTAAAATGGACCATAAATTCTGAGTGTCAACCCTGGGATTGTAGTTGTTGTATGTACAACCCTACAGCGATTGTGTTGGAAAGATTTGTCGCAGGCGCGACGTGAGATATGAGGAGACGGCGCGGAATAATGTGGCCATTTTGAATTTGACATAATAAATAGGGTTAAGATACGCGTCAGATCTTAATTTTTTTCAAGTGAAGTATCAGTGTTTGCAATAATTTGTTAAAATATTAAGGATCGCAAAATATTTTCGGTTACCATTTCTTTCATACCGCTAATTACTAAATTATCGCGATTGTACCAGTTGCTTATATATATATATATATATATATATATATATATATATATATATATATATATATATATATTTGAGATTGAGTGATATAGTATAAATACAGAACATAACATCTTAGATAATAACAGAAATAAACTATTTTTCACTAAGACCAAATATATTTCCCACTTAATATATAGAATAATAATTAGCATTTAAATTGCATTTTGATGAATCATATCTAAATGTTATTATATTATACAAACGCTAAATTTACAAAATATAAAATATAATAATATCCAATCCAAATACTTGGCAACATTACACAACCTGTGTACCAAAAATTGTTTTGACAAAAACATTTTACGAGTCACAAACAATCCGGTATCAGCTCCCGAATGAATTCAAACAACATAGTCCTTATGGCATACAGAATAGAATTAAAAATATTACAACAGCTCAGTCGCCTGGTAAATGCGAGCCGGTATGAATGGATGCTTTACGATATTTGAAGTCTTCGTGTTTACATCGTTATGTTTACTGTAAAACTTAACACATTCCACTGTGAAAAGACTCTGAATTCTGTTAAATGAATTTCTATTCATTTATTAAAAGATACATTGAAAATGGATAAAAGGGACAACGTTAAAAGCACAGCTTTGAATATTCGTAGCGGAAAAATAATCTTTTTATAAGGCCATATAATTATAGCGACTTTGAATCGTAAACCTTTATTATAAACGCTGATTCAACGGTTGCTCTTTATTTGTTTATATCATATACTCGCAGACTCTTGTATGATTAGAAATAATATCGGTTTATGAAGCTGTTTTTTATGAATTAAGCTGTAGAATATTAATTATGCACCACCTCGAAGAGCTGCCTTATGGAGTAAATTCTCCAATGCGTCTTCGTACGAAGAGAGGAGACTCTTGTCTAGCTGTAGGCATTTATGAGATTATTTAATTATACGAACATTCAGTTAAACTAGAAAGGTCTAATACATTTTGAAAGGTTACAAAAATTTTAAAGAAAAAACGGAATACTATTCAACTAACCTTGTCAAATAATCATTTTATTGTGAATGTAAAAATCACCTTTTCCTAATAATGCTATCTTTTACTGAAGCACAAAATAAATTATGAAAATAAATAAGGCATATAAAAATCAGGATCCGGATTTGAACCAGGAATCTTTGCTTAAGAACTAGTCGTACGTGGTCTTACCTTATTACTCATTACCTCATTCAATAGCATCTCAATATTCTTGTTTTGCAATCATATGTAAAAAATAATAATCGTTAAATGTTATTTGTAATAGAATCCTACGGTTAGCAGATACAATTTGTTATACCGTCATAATCCTTGTCGATTTCTCGGTAGTGTGCGACGCGACACCTGCGCGCGCGCAGAATCTTAATCGGCCGTCTAGATCGCCTAACACTTCCTTAGGACTTGCTGGCAGGAAGTTGGTACTATCACTTAACATATTTAATATATGATAAACGAGCTTAAGAGTAATCGACGTCCGTGATACATTATATTTATATTATTCTAAGAAAAGCCATTAAATTTGATATTTGTAAGAGTGTATATATATCATTATAGAATTAAATTTATAAAACAATAAAAAGAAAACAGGGACAAAACAAATTGTACTCTCCCTGTGCGAGGTAGACGAGATGGAACAATTTTATCAACATTGTATTATTTTAAAGAAAAACCCCAGAATACAAAAAAACTATTATTATTTGTCATTTTAACATTTCACGAATAAATATACAAAGTGAGTTCTAGAGTGCACTGCACGTCTATGTAGTATTTTAACATAAATGTAAATTGCTATTATTTGTGCGTATTCCTAATACAGGTTTATCTATGCATACCCGAGGTATAGTAAACAAAGTATATTACTTTCACATCGGAAGATATTCTATGAAATCTCATAACTCGTCGTGAATAATATGAAAACTAGATAAAAATTCTTATTGGAAAAATACAAAAGTCTGAAACGAATGATATGACAAGTCTCATACATCTCGATCTCGGAGCGGCAAAACAAAGTAATATAGGGCAGCTCCTGCATAACGCACAGGATATCATAAAACTGTATATATTATATATTCCGCCTGAATGCTTCAATAAAGCCTCCGAGCAAAACATTTTCATAGAAATCGCTGCGGCGTACGCGCGTATCGTTTATTGGATTTAGGAAACATTTATTAGCGCTTGTTGATAGTTTTGTTTTTATACAAAGAAATATACGCAAACATTATACTTTGATAACAATACAAACAGTTTTTGTTGTTGTTGAATCTAAGTGGAACTGCCTTTTATATTAACATATAATTAAATTACCCGAAGCCAGTCAGAGCCCACCGGCCTGTTGTTAAAAATATCAAATAAACATTTTAACATTTTCCATGTTATATAATAGGGTTTTTAATGCATTTTAGCTACCTTGACTATACTTATATAAGTGTACTTAGAAGCGTCTACTTGATTCATTCCAGCATTGACAGTTTTATTATCTAAACAATGTGATTTTATAATGCCAGTACAACTCAATTTTAAAATAAAATAATTTAAACAGTTTCCATATTTATCTGAAGCCAAATCTACTTGCAACAAATGGTTCCCTTTGTACTTATTTTTACTTTTTATGGTAAAGTGTCAAATGTTATGACAGTTTTAAGGGATTTCTATAAGATTAAGCCACAAAGGCTCAGTGCATTGTTCGGTTGTCTGAGTTTATCTTTGGGTCGAGATTTTTTTTTAACATTATAATCCGTCTCGACATTTGGTGACATGTTCTTAAAAGAGAAAAGAATTAAAGGACTATGTCACTCTGAGCTATTCACTGATTTACAAGATAATTTGATTTGGATTTCAAGATTTTATATTTTTATCATAAAAGTATTTGTATAGATTTGTATTGTACGATGAAACCTGAGATAGTTAACTTTAACAGTTTAATGTTAAATAGTCAAACTATTAGCACACACGTAGTCATGAAAAGATTAATAAACCGGCTTCTTAATTAACAGCTTATACATATTAAAATATATTAAAACTGGGGGTAGGCTTAGAATTTATTTTGTATATATATAAAAAACTGGCAAGAAACTTAGTCGTTTGTTTTTTTAATTCACCGAGTTTTATAAATACTGTTAAATGTATTATACCTTCCCGATTATATTTTATTTATTTTATTATTTTATTTTATTTATCCCGATAATAAATCCAGAATAGGAATATGAATGGTAGAGGAATGGGAAAAATTCTAAGGAATTCGTAAAAACATTGGTTTAATTAAAATTACTTATTTTAACTTAAAATATTACTAACATGCGTACACACACACTACACATTTAATTATTTTATTATTTCAAATTTCATAATTTGTGTATCAGTCTCAATGCATTGCTTACATCGTCATAATTAAATCGACTGCCTCGTTGGTCTAGTGGCTTGACGTAAGGCCGCAGACCCTGAGGTCCTGGGTTCAATTCCCAAGTCGGGCCAATAAAAAGTTATTGGGTTTTTCTGACAGACAATTCTCGGTAGCAGCCCGGAGTCTGGAAGTTGGAAGTGTGTACACTCCCGCGCCTCTCAAAGTACGTAAAGCCGTTTGTCCTGCGCCTGAACTCTTTCTGTTCGTGTCGGATTGCCGTCCGATCGTATTATGAGAGCTAGGGAATAGAGAGTGTACCTGTGTTTGCGCACACACTTATGCACTATAATATCTCGTGAGTAGGTGGCTAATCTCTTGAGATTGGCCGCCGTGACTGAAATCGGTCTTGAGGACATTATTATTATTATAATTAGGTAACTTTCTGTCCACTTTAAAAGGATTTAAGTATGGAAAAGAACATAATTATCTAAATCATAAAATATTTAATAAAAGTTAAATTATATCTCTGTATGTAATTCTCAATTAACATTTTTTTTTCATTTGTGAGTCAAATTAAATATATATTATTATTTTCTATTCGGTGGTGTGGCTATTCGGTGTTGTAATGTTAAGTGGGTGGTACATATACCACTATCAAAATTAAAATCTCGTTAAAAATAATAAAACTTATAACAGCAACTCGAGACCACCACCAGATCTGGTTGCTCAAAAAAAGTGAATTTTAATGATCCAACCTCCTTTCGTGATCATAAAATATTAATGTGTAAAATTAATTGTTTCAGTAAGAGATGCTCACATTAACAGACGCTAGCAGTTTGTGGTGATCCGCTCTGACCGGAATTGTTATAAAATGAGATCACACGGCGACACCATTCGCATGAAGATGGCATACGGAAATAAAGTTGTATGATATGTCGTCAGAACTTTTTTATTTTCCATGACAAAAGCGTATTAATGTATTCATTGTTATATATCTGAGTAAATTTCATGTAGCGAGTTTCAAACAAAGGTATCATATTGTTTGATTGTGGTTACGATCATTTTCAAATATGCGTATTCAAAGATAGGACTCTGCACAAATAGTAGCTATATTTCATTTTAATATGAACGTTTTAGTAATGTTTGACTAACTACCGGACCGTCTTGGCTCAGTGGTTGGAGCACGTTTATAATCTTAACCGAAGGCGCAAGTTCAAATCCGGACAAGCACCACTAAAATTTCATGAGCTTATTTTGTGTTTATAATTCATATAGTGCTTGACGGTGAATGAAAATATTTAAAGACGTTACATTATTTACAATTCTTAGCTTAATCTTAATTATCGTTGTTACAGATTAAGAAGACGAACACAGAACGAGAACACTAGTTCTGACCATCGTCAATACCACTGGTAAGCATGTCATACAATTTATATTCATTGTTTTTTTTAATGTCTAAAATACGTATATAGACGGACAAGTGAACAAATGAGATAGACATTAGCGGTGGTAACCATTCCTTATATCGCCAAAGCGCCACCAACCTTGGGAACGAGTGAGTAAATACAATAAATGTAATTCTGTAAACTTAACTTAAGAGTAACATTGGCTCACTCACCCTTCAAATCGGAAGACAACAATACTAAGTATTGCTGTTTGGCGGTACAATATCTGATGCGTTGGTGGTGCCCAGACGGACTTTCACAAGCCCTACCACCAAGTAAATCAAATTGTATTTTATTCATCAAAAACGCCGCAATAATTTAAATAACTTAAGACAAAGCGCTCGTTAAATAACAAAACCATCATTTTCCTTATCTCTTTAATACTTCATTATCAATAATGTATTTAAAATGTAAATAACAGCAGTGAGTTGGCGAAAGCGAAGTGAACTGAGGCAGCGGTTAAGATAATTCTTAGTGATAGCGAAGCGCGGCTCAGCCTCCGAGCTTACTGGCGGGCACAGATCAAACATTCAGACGGTTCTTACGGCATTAAACCTATTATACCATGACTTATATTTAATATAAGAGTTGGAAAAATAATAAAAACAATACGTGAAGCGTTACTTATTATTTTTTGAATCACCACTCAGTGTCGACATTTAATAAATAAATAGCAACATTCTTGAACATTGAAATATTTATTTTTAACTTTGATTTTTGACTTGCAAGAAAATAAAAGACAGAATATAGCCACTATACTACTGACCATTGTGTTCGGACTTGACACATTGTTTGTAGCATAATTATCTAGAGGACAACTCTAATTTAAATTTACTGGTGGTATGGCTTTGTGCAAGCTCGTCTGGGTAGGTACCACCAACTCATCAAATATTCTATCGCAAAACAGTAGTACTTGGTATTGTTGTGTTCCGGTTTGAAGGGTGAGTGAGCCAGTGTAATTACAGGCACAAGGGACATAACATCTTAGTTCCCAAGGTTGGTGGCGCATTGGTGATGTAAGCGATGGTTAACATTTCTTACAATGCCAATGTCTATGGGCGTTGGTGACCACTTACCGTCATGTGGCCCATATGCTCGTCCGCCTTCCTATTCTATAAAAAATATAAGCATCAAATAAACAAAACTGCCGATGTTATAATATAGATATTATGATTAAAGTGTTTATTAATATAATATATTTTTATTTTAATGATCGTACCGCAACGAGTGTTTCGTGGATACATAATACATATGTATTCATTGTAAATAAGTAATCAATGTATGTATATATAATATTTTTTTAAATGCTGGGTTTCATGTCATTTCTTCTCGGTAGAATCTTCATTCCAAAGATTACAGAAGGACATTTAATGTAATCATGTAAAATGTCCGGTCGGTGCTACTTGTTCGAACTTAGATACAATAACATATGATTAAGATTTTCTGGTCGATTTAAACCTTTGTACATTAAGAAGATTTATCGATCTTAATATTTTTAATAAGGAAATCTAGATAATTAAAATATGAATTAACGACTCGTCGTTAAGTTACGTTAATTATGATAATTAAAACCTGTTAATTATAGTAATAATTAAATATATCTAATTAATTCAATTATATTGAAACCCTTGAGCATCAAGATAGCATGTGCAAGCAACTACTTCTTAAGACGGAAATGGCACCGCTGGTTTTTTAGTGGGTATTCCGTTGTTCGGCGTCTTTGACAACGGCGAGCCCCATATTGTCCCCGTGGGGGAAACGCGTAATGCGAAAAAATATATAAGCACATTGAAACCCTAAGAGACAATCTTCTAATAAGTTATTCTTTGTAATTCTCGTTATCACTTCAGAGCATCAGGTCACAAGTCCCGGCGGGACGCATTAAGATGAGAGATAATAATTCCACGGTGACCGACTGGGCTAAGTCTTACCGTCAACATTGAGACTCAGATACTCTTTCTTAATTTAAAAATCTACTTTTATATTACAACCTTTACTTTCATATTATACAAAATATAAGTCTCATGAAAATGTTACTAAAATACAATTTCATGAAGATATTACATAATAACTTTGGAATAATCCATTATAATGAGTTGTTGTTACCCCAAATCAACGTCTACTTCTTACCTTTATTATAAAATAAAAACTCTTCCTTTTTAAGAAGAATCTTTGGAACACACATGTGAAAGATTTTCATCCGTCATATGCAAGTTTCCTCACTATGTTTTCTTTCACTCACTTCTTCAAATACACGAAAACCCAGTGACGCTTGCCCGACTTTGAACCTGCAATGTTCGGTTCTAGCCACTAGACCATCTCGGATCCGAAGCTATCGAATGAATATAAACTTAAATAAATAGATATATCGTATCAGATACGACTTGAATTTATTATATGTTATATAATGAGAAAGGCAAAGATTAAAATTGATCGCGATAAAATCAAACCATTTAAAGTTTTAGATGTCGTATCGCTGTACGGCGGCACAAACTTTCTCCACATAAAATGTTATTTGGAAACAAGGTTTGGAAAACACTCATCGTCATAAATTCTTGAATGTATGATAATGTTTAGTCAAATCATTATTCTATGAATCTCCATCGAATAGCTCAGCATCTTGATATGATCTCTACATTGTATACAAAAATACACGTCTCTGTATAATCGAGTTTATTCATTTATATAAAGAACACTGACAATACGATGTTAAAATTAATAAGATTAGGAAAACAACAAAAACCGATATTTACATCTATAACAAAAGTACATAATGCAAATTAATATGGTTTTTTAAAAAGCCAAGATTGCCCAGTGGTATGAACGCGTGAATCTTAACCGATTAATTTTTATGTGCTTAATTTGTGATTATAATTCATCTCGTGCTTTACGGTGAAGGAAAACGTGAGGAAACCTGCATGTGTCTAATTTTACTGAAATTTTGCCACATGTGTATTCCACCAACCCGCACTGGAGCAGCGTGGTGGAATAAGCTCCAAACCTTCTCCTCAAAAAGGGAGAGGAGGCCTTCAGCCCAGCAGTTGGACATTCACAGGCTGTTACGGATTACGGACTACGGATGCGAAGTTTAGATTTTTTTAAATAAAGGGATTTAATTTACCGGTTAATAGTATTGGTGAATTGTACCAAACATCTGTCTAGAGGCATCAATGATTTTTTCATTTAAATGTACTATTACACAAACCTTATGTAAACAATTAGGATTCATGACATCAACATCAATCAGTTTGCTTTAACGAAAGATTATATAGATTAATCATAATTAAATTATAATTCGAAGAGGACGAAGCCGGGAACAAAAGCCTCGTCTATTGTAAGCTGATTTATCTCGTTTGTATCAAGACAACGAGCTTGACACGCTTTAAATAATCTTTTATTGATATCTGAGAATATGTTAACAGAAAAATAACACCGTTCTTATCTTAAATGCTTTGCAATCACATTGAACGATAATTTTATTGTAATAGTTGTAGAGTGTATTAAAACAACGAGTATGGTACGGAGAAGCTAAACTTGTTCTTTTATTTCACTTAACCGGCACTTACAGATATTGTCTCCGCATTCATCCCCTCCACTCTACCATTTTCGCAATACTTATCTTCATTTAATGAATTGAAATTAGCTTGAAAAATCTTAACTGTGTAAAAAAAACTTTTAATATAATCTTAATGATTGATTTATAGGAAAACAAAAACAATCTTAATTACCAACTAACTATTTAATGAATGTATGAAAAAGAATTAAAAACTATAAAAAAAATTACAAGTTCATTTGAGGTCAAAGGAAAAAAGCAAACTAAGGGCGCCTCAGTCCTATTATGTCCATTGATCAAGATTATTCCAGCACAGTACAGGCGCAGCAGATTTATTACTTACTAACTTTTCGTTACAACTTGCCAACAGTAGTCATTCAATCGTTAAAAAAGGCCTACGCTCATCTCAATGATTTAAATAGTTAAAACAGTTGCCAAATTACACGACGATTTTAGTTTAAAAGTACAAAGTAACAGCCTGTAAATGTCCCACTGCTGGACTAAAGCCTCCTCTCCCTTTTTGAGGAGAAAGTATGGAGCTTATTCCACCACGCTGCTCCAATGCGGGTTGGTGAAATACACATGTGGCAGAATTTCCTCACGATGTTTTCCTTCACTGAAAAGCACGAGATGAATTATAACAGAAATTAAGCACATAAAAATTCAGAGGTGCTTGCCCGGGGTTGAACCCACGTTCGTCGATTAAGAGATGACCCAGTGGTAAGAACGTGTGAATCTAAAAGTACAAATAGACTTTTAATTGTTTCGTTTTTTAATGTTGCGTTTTTTTTTTAAATATTTAATTGTAATAGCTTGATACGGACAATTTAAACGTTTTGTCTGTGAATCCTTTAAAATAATGTAATCAGAATAAAGTTCATAAAATCAGCGGAAAGTAAATCTATTGCCGGTACTAAAAGGTAGGTAGAATCATAGACAAGAGTTTAAATGTAATAGATCTCTTTGATCTTAGTTTTATGTTTGATAACGCATTTGTGTTTTAGAAATAATTATAATGTTTCATTCAGTAGTCCAATTGTCAATTGCTAATTGCCAAATTTTATACTGCAAAAAATTGGGTTAGCTATTTAACGCAATTGTGGTACCATATACCCAATAACAGCAAACGTTAAGGTCTTGTCTAAAACAAACAACCCAAAACAAATTTTTCCCCGTGCTTTATTTTCTATTTATTCAAAGGGTAGTCACTCGAAAAGTTAAGAACTAATTAGCACCAAGCAAAACTGAGTTGGTGACAAGTGGCCTAATTATGTGAAATCTAGATCCTTCTATATTTTGGACCGAAGCCAATTTAACTCCGCCATTTTGTGATCACGAACGCCATCTTGTCTTGCCATTGTTAGTCGGAAACTGTAACGGATGTTCGCTTCTGGCGCCAAATTGCACAGTTTATAGGTTGTATGTTGTATTAATAAATAGTTAATATAACGAGGCTAAGGAAAATATGTTTAATAACCATCATATTAAATAGTTTTCCTTCATACGCATACATTCATGGATCAACAGATTGCCTTTCTCAAATAAATCAGATCGTACATAAGATATGGCCATGTAAGTTTTGTTCTATATGAAGTAGAATTGAACAGATTGAACAAAGTGCAACATGGACATCAAATTAATATAGGTATTAAATATAAACGTATATATGCAGGTCTTATCTGGTATTTTACTACGACTTAAATAATTATAATTATACCCCCATAATGCCTGTGTGTGGCATATAACAACAAGGAACTGTAGCACTGCATATGAGAGGATTAGCCATTATTACGATTTTACGATTCATTTAATTAACAAGTATGATACTAGGCAATATAATTTTAAATTTGTACAAATAAATAATATAATTGAAGTGTCTGTCTGAGATTACAAAGTAATTTAAAAGTTCATATGACTATTTGCAAGATATCAAAATCAAAACATTCTGTCCAATCAAAACTGTCTGTCTATTTGTCCGGTAACCTACAAAGCAGTTAAAATACAAATATAATTAATTGTATTATGATTTAGGGTTACTTTGCAATACAGAAGTTTCAAGGTACCCCTGAATCTTAAGTTCATCAAAATCAATTCAGTACAATTATACAATATACAATATAATTTATTATCTGTTATTATAGGTATATAGATAGTTAATTATAAACTATTTAAACAATTTTCTAGATTTTTGGAAATTGATAGACAAAAATCACAAAAATTTGATGCTGTTAATATATAATAGGATTCCTTTATATAATACAAAGATAACGCACATAAATCCGCTGGTTACATTTAGTGTGTAATAAAACCCACCGCGCAAGGGGCCAAATAAGCTAAAAAATTGCCTGAAACAATATAGACCTACAAGTCTAACCTTATTCTGTGTTCTTATAATTAAATGTGTTCTTATAATAACTATTTTGGCAATTGCCTTCTAAGGGTCTATATAACCTCAGCTTTTTCAAAAAATCATTCATAATACATTGCAAAGTACGATGATTCCTAAAAAAATTCTCGAAAGAAATAACACTTACCTTGCAATTATAAAAACACATCTTAATTCAATTAATACTTTATATAAGCTACTGATTTATTTAAATAAACTAAATTTTATAACAATCGAATTATTACCCACAAATACTTTAACCATATAAAGTATAAAATAAAAGAAATTATTTCAGTCGTATCGTACCTCTCTCGTTACATTCAATATTTATATATTTTATTCAAGTTGGCTCCTACAAGCACTTTTGAATAGTAAAATTTTAAATTGAAATAATTATATAACTTATATCCAATTCAATGTAGGATACATATAATAATAAATTTGAGCTGCTGGTTAGTTGTAAGATAATTGACTGGAATGAGTCAATCACAATAGCCGTTAGCTACTTTAGTGTTATTTTAAGTATTAAAACAAAGCTAATTGCTTACAGATCTGTAAATAGAGTGAAACCGGAGACTTCCTTATTATTTAATGCGTCGCCATTAACGCCTGCCAGCTAAACCGTATTTATTACAGAATTCGACTCTCCTTATTCTTGTTCCGTATTAAATTACACCGTATTTAGTCTGAGGTATATTTTCGTACCTAATTTACAATAATGGGAGTTTGCCAACTTTTATTTAATTGTGATTTTTTGTAGGCGTTTAAAGTTATATTTCAAATTATGCAACGTACTGACAGATGCTTGATTTGTTATGAAAAGTTAGGTATTAGGCGTGTGTGTTGATGTGTGTTCATGTTGGTGTATATGTGCGTAATATTTTCGTCTCGCTTATCTTGTTAACAAATTAAGAATATTATATATCAACAACTCTGAACAAGTTTCATTCATGTACATACAAAAAGAGCTAATTAAGTTTTAATTCGATTAGGTTTTTTAATAACAACAAAAAACTGCGAAAAACTGGATGTTTTTAATTTATCGCGGCGCCTTAAATATTCATGAATATTCATTTGAAAATTATTACTTTGGTATAATATTTAATAAAACTAAGAAGTAAGTTTCAGCTTAGTCTTCCTAACAATATCCAAATAGGATAAATTCTTTCCTTTAAAATATCCTCATCAGGTTTGGTCGCAACACAGTCAGTGAACATTAATATTATTTGATCTCAAAGTTAATAAATGCATTATGTGTTAAGGTAATGACAGTACACAATAGTAAATTGCATTAGCATAAATCAAACATACGTTTAAACTCATTTCTCAACCCGCGCAGGGTTCTGATTGAGTTATTCCGTCTGTCCGTGTGTTATTGTTATTAATTACTTATTTATTGAGCGTTGCGTCCACCGTCTGTGCGTAGGTTACATGGATCACGTTAGTACAGGTTTAGCGATTTATATATTTGTAAAAATAAATACTTTTTAATCCAAAATATCAATGAAATATTTAACAAACATAAAAATAATTATTTTTTTTGTTTAAATATATTATCTTATATCCTAACTAGTGTATTGCAAACACATGTATCATATTTTATATATTATATTGACCGAATGTTTTAGTCGAGAGTTCTATTTGCTTATTGCGGGGAAAATAAAAACTGACATGCGATTATAGTAATTATTAGTGAGTTGGTATGTGATGATAATTTTTAATTGTTTTAAAGTTTGTTTTGATGGGAGCTTACTATTTATTCTACCGCTCGATATTACATTGATGTTGTATAGTTTATAGGCTTACAGCTTAAGGATGAGTAAGGAACTCATAATTAAAGTTCAAGCGATTGTCATATTAACAACCTATGCCGGTTAATATAATACTACTTCCTGATTGAAATATTGAACACTTATTCGCTACTCGCTGCCGCTTGTCAACATTAACCGCTACCTTCCATGAATTGATATAAATAACACTTTGACATATTTCGTGAGTAGAAACTAATGTAAAACGTGGACCCTTCTTGCATGTCTACTTATTACTTCGCGATGACTGTTGGCTCGTTTATAATGTAATGTCATGCTAATAATAAGATATTGAGTTTTTCTATCAAGAAACTCTGAGTAGCAATTTGAACTTTGGAAGTTGATAATGTGTACAATACCACTTACAATGCACGATAAATATTGGTCCAGTATCTGAACTCTTTAAGGTATTATCTATCTATGTCATCGAACTGTAAGTCTAGTCTAAGAAATTACTAGGTGAAAGTGTTTGTATAAGTCACGCCCACTTATCAGATATTCTACCCCTACACAGCAATATGTATCACGTTCCGAGTTTAGTTGCTGCTCTGCTCTCTCTCTCTCTCTCTCTCTCTCTCTCTCTCTCTATAACTATCTGCCACTGACCCTCACTTACCGACTACGCCTTATTATAACTACATAACATAATACTAATACTCATATAACTTCGTGTTACTAAGACTATACTTAAATTAGAGTTGAAGCTAAATGTATAAAATAATTCTCTTGAATATTTAAACTAGATTAGAAATTTCTTAACAAAAGAAAGACCAGTTCCCAGTTCAGAATCGTGACGGGGACATTTTTCCCTGTTTTAAAATTAAAAGAAAATGTCACTTTATAATTAAAATTCGTTTCTTACTGCGAGGCGGGATTTATCTTAAGATGATAATTTACGAATTTTTCAACTTATATAATATCCCTAACATTAAAGCCGTATAAATGTTGTTTAGGGGGTGATTAGTTAAACAATACTGTGTCTTTTTCTTCGGAATGTCAAACCAATGATGTTAGAAAGAGAGAATTAGTGTACCCACTCATCAGATATTCTAACGCAAAACGCCGTACAATAAAAAGCAGTACATGGTATTGTTGTTTGAAGGGTGAGTGAGCCAGTGTAATTACAGGCACAAGGGACATAACATCTTAGTTCCCAAGGTTGGTGGCGCATTAGCGAGCGGTGGTAAACATTTCTTACAATGCCAATGTCTATGAGTATTGGTGACCACTTACCATCAGATGGCCCATATGCTCGTCCGCCTACCTATAATATTTATAAAAATTAACTAAATATCCGCTAATCAACGTAATCTACTGACGTGAAAGTCGCAGCATCGACCTTATCGATCGGTTTTTGTTACTCTATGACAAACATGAGCTTTTGAAGCTAAAGTTGAGGCTTAATAATATGAATATTATTAAAAACATTCATTACTCGTTTAAGAAAAAAAAAATACGGGCAATGTTTTGATTCTTAAGTCATATAATTAATATTGTACATTTCCTGCACAGTTAACATCCACAAACAAATCTTCTCCGAAATAAGTTTTATCATAAAATTTATAATATACGCAAATGGTTCCTATTTCTAAAAATTTTATTATTAAAATCGAAGCGTCAATGTTCAATCTATACTATTTAAGGTCATGTTGAATTGTATCGGTAGCTATTTTAATGTATTTTGCATATAAACATATTTAAGTTCGCAATGTAAGTCGACAAATAAAAAGCCACACAACGAGTAAATTAGAAAAAAACACAATATATTCGTACGTTTAAACAAGCCGATTAAGTAGACATGTTTTTCGTCACATAATAAATATGTCGCAAATAAAAGTAACGATGATAAGCGGTTGTATTGCGTGCTGCCATTGTTCGCTCCTAAAGCCCTTCCCCGGAAACTTACGATACACAAACAAACATTTGTCATTCTAACATAGCAAATGTATGTATATTTACATGTATATATTGTATGCACATACGTATAAAACTCCTTTTATCGACATGGGCGAAATGTTTACATTATCTACGAGTGTTGAAAAATAGTGTTTTATACAAATGAAATGACATTTTTTCAATGGAATAACACTTTTCGAGACGCAACAATTAACTATTGAATCTAATGATTTGTCCATCAAAGCGTTAAGACAGTCATCAGAAACATATGAACAATTTGTAGAAACAAAATGATGATGTCCTCCTGACCGATTTCGGCCACGGCGGCCAATCTCAAAAGAGATTTCCCCAATGAGCCTGACATATTATATTGCACGAGCACAGGTGTACTCTCTATTCCCACAATCTCATAATCACCGGAAAAAGTTCAGGCGCAGGATCAATGGCTTTTAGTGCTTTCGCGGGAATGTCCACACTATCAGAATCGCAGTTGCTACTGAGAATCTTTTCCAGAAAACCTATTAACTTTTTATCACCCCAACCTGGGCTTTGAACTCAGAACATCAGAATTTGCAGCTTTATATTTAGCCACTAGAACGACGAGACAGATACTGCTAACAAATCAGTAACGGCCTGTGAATGTCCTACTGCTGAGCTAAGGCCTTCTTTCCCTTTTTAAGGAGAAGGTTTGAATCTTATTCCACCACGCTACTCCAATGCCGGTGAATGCCGGGAATTTCCTTCACCGTCAAGCACGAGATGAGTTATAATAAAAAATGTAGCACATGAAAATTCAGTGGTGCTTGTCCGGGTTTGAACCCACGATCATCGGTTAAGATTCACGCGTTCTTACCACTAGGCGATATCGGCTATACAGTTATTATAGTATAATTAAAAGTAGTTTAAAATGCAGAGTAACTGCCATTATAAAAACATACGTATGGGATGAATACAGCAATCTTTGTGAGGTTATATCACGTGAATCCCAAGTGTGTGCCGGTTGCGGCTTCGCACAAAGAAAACAAAATATAATTATAATAAGTATTTTAGAAGACATTTGTCTGAATTCGTTAAATTAACATTAGATGACATCTTATATTTAAATTAATCGATCGGGCTCGTTTGAAATGTGACATTTATGACGTCCCATAAATTTCCTGTAATTGTTTTATTATTTAACATAAAGCGAGTTACGTAGAATTTCCTAATTAACGTTCTTTATGGAACTACATATATTTGATTATATGTGAAAACATTTATATATTCAGTGTATTTTATAATACATATATAATAACAATAAGAATTTAAATGCGAAATGGAGCAACTTTGGAGATATGAATTAAGTTAATAAATAAAATAAAATGCAAAATCTAGCTTATAGAGTAGCTGTACTCAACCTGAGGCCCGCCAGGCTTTTGTGGTTGGCCTACTTGATGTTTTATTTTATTTGGAACTATTTTAAATGTCAAAGGTCATTAACACCTAAATAATTTTAATTAAGCTAGTGGACCCGGCCACTGCAAAGAGTTTGAAACTTCATAAAATGATAAAAAAAATTAAAATATACGCGATAAATCCGTTCATAGTTGTTTAATTTAATTTGTAACAATTCCGAAACCTAAGAAATCATTACCTAAATATTTTTTGTTTGCGGTCCGCGCCACCATGAATAACACGTGTTTGTGGTACACCCTAAACACCCTATAAAGAAAAGATTGAGTATTGCTGTTGTAGAGCAACGAGGCAGTTTCGTATATATTTACTTAAGCCTTGTTTTATTTGCACATATAAATATAAAGGAGACTCATAAAACAGAATATTTATATCTAGAAATATTTTTATAATAAATGATATAAAATTAAATTACTTCACTAATATATTTTTATTTAATATTATTTTATGAGCGTGTTCAAAAAAAAAATCATAACATCGATCGTAAATTATTTAAATTGATGACGCATTTAACAAAAAATATGATCGCGAACATTATCAGACATAAATATGTCCACATACAACTAATATTTATACATTATGCCGACACGAATAATGGCTTTTAGTAATTCACACGTATTAGTAATGAGCTGTTAATATAATGTTTTATTTACAGCTATATATATTTAGGAATCTAAGCTGATCGCATTTGTATATTTACTATTTTATCATATATATTTGTTAAAATGTATTATCAAATAGTACTACACAATTCGACTGCTGATGATGATGTCTTCCACATCGACCTTAACCACGGCGATCAGGAAATCCGATACTTCAACGAGCTCAGGTGCAGAACCAACGGCTTTACGTGCGCTCTCAGACACAGCAGTGTAAACGTAGAAATTCTCAATAGTAGCTAAAAACCCAATAAATTTATTTTGAAAAGGGATTTCAACCCACGGGCCTTATAACCTAACGAACGAGGTAGACATATCTTTCTAAGAACAGGGACCGCTAAGGTGATGGCTTTTCAATCACGCTGTATTACTGGACAATTTAAAGTCTCCACCTATGCTGCGCAGGACATATTACAGCGTAAAAGTGTGTGCGCAAACACAGATTCACTCTCTATTCCCAAACACTTATAATCCGATGGGACGGAAATCCGATACGACCGGAAAGAGTTCAGGTGCAGGACCAACGGCTTTACGTGCTTTCCGAGGCATGGGAGTGTACACACTTCCAACTTCCAGACTCCGGGCTGCTACTGAGAATTTTTTGACAGAAAATCTCCATAACATTTGATTGGCCCGACTTGGGATTTGAACCCAGGACCACCGGGTCTGCATTTTTATATTCATTTATATTAAATGTATTTATTTATATACACGCCTACTGTGCTGCTGTTAACATGTCATTAACAATTGCAAAAAACAGTGACTTTTAAGTAGGTATGTATGGTATACATTTCCTACTTAAAAACTTGTAAATACGCATTTGGTAAAGCTATGTTTACTCGGTAAAGAGAATATATAGTATATAGAATAGTGAGTATATAGTAAGATACCAAGTATAATGGATCATGCTGCTCAACTCGATCGACGGATTCCTTGGCGGCGTATTATGCACCGGGGATATGTCTAGGAGACATAAGCTAGCCCTCTTTACAAAATATCATATTAAATTGTTATTATTATATTTCACATATTTACATGTTTAGTAAATAATAGAATAATATATAAAATTCGAATTTTGTGTAGTTCGAATCGGCAGTAAACTTCAATTTAAATGAAACGTGTAAAATGACGATTTAAATTATACTTAGTACTGTGGTATTCCGGTTTAAAGGGTGAGTGAGCCAGTATAACTAAAGGCACAGGGGGCATGACATGTCAGTTCCCACGGTTGGTGGTCCATTGGCAATGACAGGGATGATTAATATTTCTTACAGCGCCAATATATATGGGCGGTTAGGGCCACTTACCATCAGATGTAACATAATACGATACTTAACTATTTAAAAAATTATACAAAAAAGACCCTACTTAAAGAAGGATTATTTTCATTTGGTAAAAAACAAATCCATAAGCAAACACACCGCCTACAAGGTGTCATTCGATATATGAAAATATGAAACAAAACAAACGAAGGTGTTATCTCTGCCAGTGGATGACAAATGTCTGGACAGCCTCCGACCACGCGCTATAGAATTCCACCTCCATTACTTGTGATAATCTGAAGTGTCAGTGGCTTTACAAATGACTAGCTATTGTCCTCGACTCCACACAGAGATACTTTATGCTGATCAATATGAAAATCATTTGCTTGTCTCCGTAATCGTTAGTAAAAAAAACAACTTTGAAATATATATTTTTATCTCTATAGCAGCAGTACCCCCACTCAGTCTATTCTGGGGGCGTGACTGTATTTTTTTTTTTAAATAAATGGCTCTTTGTCATTGCAGACGGACTTACAAATTAAGCATATGAAAACTCAATAATGCTTACCCAGGAATGAAGTCGGGGATGTTCAGTCGGCTTTGATACAATGGCGTGATTTAGCCAATAACCACGCTTTGTTTTATGGCTAGATATAAAACGATTTTACAATAACAATACAGTTATAAATTGATATAAGTGTTAATACATGCATAAATGCATTTAACGCGCAAAAATACAAATGCATTCGTCTCAAAAACTAAACGCAATTAACACTTTCCGAGATGTTCATTTTTCCATTAATGAGCTACTAAGTTCAAAGGATCTCGTGTAGGGTTACCACATTTATTAACAAATATATTATTTACTTTAAAATACATTAAAATGATCATTTTTTTTTTTATTTTACTTGCTATACTTAAATGTATGCGTAAATATTCTTTACTTACTTAGTTTACTTTAAAATTACTTTGGGTGGATAAAGATTTAAAATAAAAAGTAAGTTGATATTAAGTATACCTATATAGTTTATTTGATATTTTCTACATTATTTTTCCTACGTTATTATTTAAAATTAAACATTATCATGAATATTTCTTTTAGGTCTAATTTAAGAAAATATTATTCATTTACTGTTCAAGCTTTTTGTTTCGACTTTTAATTAAATTTAATCAAATGTTAATATTATCTATTGATATAACGACATAATAAGAAAATGTAAATAAATTAAAAAGTATATCAACATCCAACAAAATCCACCCACATGGTATCCGCAATGGAGTCAGCTCGTAAGACGCGTTGGCTCAGTAAAAGCATATTAACGAGGAAATTAATGAGCAATCCACGCCAGACCGTTAATTACTACCTCTACTCGAAGTTTTTTCAGATTTACTTGAAACGCTATTGAAACTTATACCGACTGCCAGCGTCTGTCTTACCGACTCCGAGGTGATTGCATTCATTGGTACTGTTCGAGCCAAAAGAGCCTCGAATTATAAAGATTTGTTCCTTAAGAAATTATAAATAAATACAGTGCATTTATAAACGTACACTTAAGAAATCACCTTTACGTCACAAACATTGTTCTCAAATTAGACCTTGAAATAAAAACTATTTATTGGTAAATTATAAAAACGCGTTTTTCAGTTAGTAGTGCTATCCTGTGAAAAATCACTTCGTGTCTCACTCGTGAAATGTTGAAAACGGTGGTACGCTGTTTTGATGCCTATATTATAACTAGCTGCTCGTCCCTACTTCGTACGGGTAAACTTCATACAATGTAAACCCTTCAACTTTTTATTTTCCGATTAGGATTTTTTATAAGATTTGCGTAAAATCTATTCTTCATCAATCATTTCTTGGTGAGCGGCCACGTTGCGAAAGGAGTAACTGTCCAATGCAAGTCAATCGGGCCTCTAGTTTTGGAAATCCCATATTGTCAGTCAGTGATATTTCGCTCTTATATGAATATGAATATTATACTGATTGATCCGGCATATAGATTCTTCATATAATGTTAAGGCGAGTTATATACTGAATTCTTGGATGCTGGATTTTCATGGACAAAGGTGATTCTTGAGTTCGATTACTAATGTAATTACATCAATTCTTATGTGTATGAATAATGACATTTCTTAAATACGCTAAATTTTATGAAAAAAAAACGAAAAAAAAAACATGAAGAGAAATCCATGTAAAACTTCGTACGAACAAGCTATTTTATGAATATAAACAAAATGAATAAAAATATCCTCTGACCTGGAATGGAATCTGAATATTAGAGACATTTTTATTTACTAAAAATACTTTCTCATTCGTTCCGACGCAATAAACAGCGAGCACTTACCCAATCTTCCTAATGAGTCAAGCTCAGAACGTTATTTAATTATGTAAATAAACGGTATCGATCGAATACATCGCCCTGCGATGTTGATGCATGTATTTTAATTTTACCAATACTAACAATTAGTATTAAAGAAATTACAGTTTTTGGCACTTTTTGGGACACCGATATAAATTAGTTAATCCAGCTATAACTATAAATTATATATATTTTTATATATTAATTGTGTTGTATTTTATATATTACTTTGTGTAGTTCAGATTTGGATTCCCATTTCTTAGAAACATTTATTTAATATTATTTTATTTTTTTAATTTTACAACGAAAATGTGTCACCAACCTTTGAAAACTAAGATGTTATGTCCCTTGCGCCTGTACACTGGCTCATTCTCCCTTCAAACTGGAACGCAAAAATACCAAGTATTGCTGTTTAGCGGTACAATATCTGATAAGTTGGCTGTACTTGCCCAGACGAGCTTGCACAAAGCCGTACCACCTGGTTCACCATTTTATAAAACATTGCGTACAGAAAACAGGTAATTATTAAGTGAAGATTACTTTGCTTGTATTTTATAAAAATCGGTACGTCAAGTGTCGCCCCTTGTAAATGGACGCGTAATATATTTAACACGTTTGCATATTCTAGATTTCAACAGCCATAATTAGACCGAATTAACCCTTATTTAACGCAAGCAAATGTACCACCTAACTACCTAAATATAGAGATTATTATCGCTTGCCGTGTAATCATACCATCGTCTAATGTTTAAGTACGAGGAACCTAAGAAAAAGTTCGAAATGGACTGTATGCTTTAAGTGATAAGGTTTAAATTCGTATGTTAACGGATAGAGAGAATGTAGTCTTGCGGAGTATGGTAATTCCTTGCTGGTGACGGAATTAGTTTCTAATCAGTTGATTTAATCGTGGCGAAATATTACACCGGTTGTAATTCAGCCCACTCAACTAAATATAATCGACGATTATGTCGGCTTATATTTCGCCCACAATTTCGATCTCGTTAACTGTTTTTGTCGAAAAAATGAAGAAGGTACTTAAATTAAATTGCTTGGAACGATAGTAAAATATGCGTATAAGCTCCTTGGGTTTATTTACTAAATTTGTAAAGCCTTTTTCATATTATAGAATGTCCCAGAATATTCTTTTTATTGGTAGCTAGAAATTCGTCCTGATTATTTTGATTGTTTTCACCTTTATCAATAACTTTTGAAATCTTGAACTCGCTTAGTAGTAGTAGGTTATTAGAAAATTTTATTTTTTTGTATTCAAAATCAATTCTTGAAAATATAATGTTAACAGCCAATATTTTATTTTTAACTTAAAACAGAATTTATTAATTCAAAATTATATTAGAGCAAGTTTACTTTATTAGGTGTATCTTTTTTATAAATTGCTTCAGTCATGCGTGTGACCACCCAACCAATCTGTTTTCTTTACACCAACACACCCATAACCTAATGGAGTGTCCATGGAGTGTTCATTGTTCACTACGCTTTCATTGTTTGATGCGAGATTCAGGGTTGCCAGTTGCTTATTTTGTTATTGTAATGTATGGCATAAGAAACTTAGTAGTCTACCAATTATCGATGGTCCTCTTTCCCTAGAAGAATATTCATATATTCAAATTGTATAATTCTATAATGATAGGCAAAAGCCTGTCCACGACACTGTTTATATTGTCTATATGCAAAAGTCGTTTGACATTCAGACGACGTTTTATTTTTTCTTCTATATATTCCTATAAATTCTTATTGCAATATTATGCCATAAATGGCATATTAACTCGTGTCACATCACCACGTGATACAATTACAGGCATAATGTGGATGAGTTCGTTATGAGGCGTCCTAACGATCACAATAATAAGTTAAATATTGTGTCCGTTCAAAGTTATATTCTATTTTCTTCAGCTAGTCTTGACCAGGTAACTCACGTGCCTACTGCAATATCACGTCCCCGATTTCTATATCTAGTTCTTTGACTACATTCAGTTCAGCTCACTTTACACGTTGTCGCTTCTCCAATCCAGGTGTCTATATGTAAAATATCGAAATTGGTGCATTGGTTATTAAATGTATTTATTATTAAAGAAAACCAATAAATAAATCCATTGTAATAATTTAATTAGACCATAGATATTTGCTAGCATTTTTTTCTTTATTAAAATATTATGTATAGGAAAGAATTATACGCGCCATGTGCACACTTGAGTACAGATCAGTGATGTAGAATTAATGGGACTAACTTTAATTAACTTTAAAAAACATCATCCGTTGTTACATTTCTCAAATTGTTGTTGTTTAGGGTACATAATTTAAACCCCTAGATGGGCTATGAGATACGAGTTTTGCCATACCAATGGATATGTTTAATGTTTTTATTAGCTTACTAGATTCCGTTCGCGGCTTTGCTCGCGTATGGGAGGGCAGGTGTTAGGTTAGGTGTTTGTTTAGTGGTTTGTTTAGGTCCTTTTATGTACCCTTGAAAACGTGTATGCAAAATTTCATGATAGTTGGTCGAGTAGTTAAGACGGGAAAACTCATTTTCTCCTGTATACTGGTGGTAGGACTTTGTGCAAGCTCGTCTGGGTAGGTACCACCCACTCATCAGAAATTGTGTGTGGTATTGTTGTGTTCCGGTTTGAAAGGTGAGTGAGCCAGTGTAATTACAGGCACAAGTGACATAACATCTCAGTTTCCAAGGTTGGTGGCGCATTGACGATGTAAGCGATGGTTAACATTTCTTACAATGCCAATGTCTATGGGCGTTGGTGACTACCATCAGGTGGCCCATATGCTACTATTTTACCGCCTACCTATTATATATAAAAAATGTATAGTATTAGTAAGGATTCAACATAATACATATTTGATACAATCACGATTTGTTTCTTCTGCCATCCCTAACGCACACGTCTCATTACTACGACTCACTTCCAGACCGGAACACTACAACGCTACTACTAGACGCTTCAATGAATATTTATTATCCGATCCTCAGTCAACGTTCGATTATCGAATAAATCTAAAAACAGTAGCAAATATACTATTGTCTTTCGGACGAAATGAATAATATTAATTATTCATTTTTTAACCAAATGTCTTTGGCTCGACGGGTTTTATTAACTAGGTGTCAAGGCTTTGCGCAAGCCCATCTGGATAGGTACTACCCACTCATACATATTCTACCGCCGACAGCAAAACTCAGTATTGTTGTGTTCCAGTTGGAAGGGTGAGTGATCCAGTGACCTACAGGCGCAAGAAACATAACATGCTTCCAAGGTTGGTGTCGCATTGGTGATACAAGGAATAGTTAATATTTCTTACGGCGCCAATTTATATGGACGGTGGTGACCACTTACTATAAGATAGCCCATCTGTCCATCCATATACCTAGTTTAGTTTTTGTATAAAAACTTCAATATAATATATGTCATTTGTACTAACCGTAAAAAAAGTCTATCTTTATATGTATAATAAGTGATATTAGCAAAATATTTTGTGCACAACTAACGTAGATAAACGCCGGTATTTTTAAATTAAAAACCTATCAGTCGATTATTTTGTTTTTAAATATATTTTTTAATATTATAAATAGCAATATTTGTAAGCATATCAAAATAAGCTTTTAAAAATGACGTACTCAATTAATTTCCAATTTAAATAAAAAAATATATAGTGAAATATTTTTATTGTTGCTAGGATCACATCAAAATAAAAGATCGCTTTACAGAAAAGGGATTGAAAGATTATATGTGGCTTAGTGACGATGATGAAATATCGATTGATACAATATCTTAGATCGATTCATGTCTCAAATTTTAGATATAAAATTAATTTTGGCCTTATTACTAAAGATATAAAGCTTAGATATTCATATTTACCATAATTTTGTAATGAGTACAAGTGAGACAGATAGATCATGTACACACATTTTTGAACAACGTTTATTTTAAATAGACCAATGTCTATAAACGAAATAATTTAAAAAAAAAAATTTTCGACCAAGACACTAACTACTATTACAGAGCCAAGAAATTCCGTTAAAAAGCTTTAATACTCACAAGCACAGAAAAATATGTTCATATTAAATTGTTCTCTTTTTAAATTTTACGTCTGTTTAAAAAAAAATTCTTGTATTTAAAAAACAATACCACAAATGCAGACATGAGAAGCACTAGTTGTATACAAATAACATACAAAGTACTTACGTATCAAAATGTTTTTGCGCTATTTAGACTTGCATCTGCTTATCTGTTATTCTCATTACTATAAAATTGGTAATGCATTCCTTCTGTGTAATATAAAAACACCATTAATTACATTATAAGGTTTTTAGTTGCTTTCACATACCTGTCCTTCTATGAGTAGGTCGTGTTCAGTAGCTCGATACCTATATAAAGAAGTCTGTTATGTTTCTCAGTACTGGATATGATCTGTTGTCAAATCTACAGACGACGCAGGTTGTTGTACAGGAAGTTGTATTGTTATTATTATAACAAGGCTTAAAGGATAAAACCAATCCAATCCGCATTGGAGCAGCGTGGTGGAATAAGCTCCAAACCTTTTCCTCAAAACGGGAGAGGAGGCCTTAGCCCAGCAGTGGGATATTCATAGGCTGTTACTATTCATGTGAAATAGTAAAAAAGGCATTTTGTTACTTTGTCATATAGAGCATGATACATTAAATAAACATTCTCTTCAAAAAACGTTTATTGCGATAATGTAAGTACAAGTATATTTCCATGCAGATGGTTCAAGAACAATGTTTATATAAAAAAAACAGTTATCAATTTTATTAATAAAATTAAAATTAGCATTACATACAAATATTAACACGATTGTTCTCAAACTAAATATAAATGGCTGTTTAATCTTTATAAGTGCCCACAGACTGTTTTAAAGAATAAATATTAAAATTATACAAATGTATTAAGTACAGTCATTAAGGTAATTAAACGATTCCAAGTATATGGAGTATCGCCATAAGTTAGTTTTTAAATTTTCTTCTCGAATTAAGTGGCGAGTTACGAATTCTTACAAAATACTCATACTATAATACTGGTTAATTACTATCACGCAAACAAGACCATAGGTATGTAGGGTGCAAGTTAGGTTGCGTTCATTGTATAAGTGACAGCGGAAACGTTAGCGAGTTTTGTAAACAAATTAAGTAAGCGCTTGTAGTGTAACCTTTTTCAATTAAGAAATAGAATAATAGTTTGAGTGAGTAAATTGCATCTTAAAAATAAAATTATTATTAAAATTTATTAAACAGAGTTACAAAAATAGAATAATACCTAATTTATCCCCCACTGTCAGGCAAAAACCTCATCTGCTGTTAAGCACATCGTATGACTTGGTATTTTTCCTATAAAATGCCGATATTATCGAGATGCGAACCAGCCATCTTTGTTTTATATTCTCAGCGACCATAGCTTTATTTAAATGTTATTTTTTTATATATTACTTGTACAAATTAACAGTGCTGCAGAGTTGGACCTACAATTCATTTTAATATTATTAAATACAATTATAAATATGATATACGACTTTTCAACTCAAGCGATAAACTTGAAACAGTTACACGTTCATGAATCTCAATTAATCACTATCTTCATAACCTTTTGATAAATGTATAATGCTTATGAAATGATAAAACATTTCAACTACAACAAAACTATTATTACATCTCATTCAAAATTATGCGAAAATTGTAATTTAGAAACGCATTTCGCAGCAAATATAATTTCGTCCGACAATTGTAATAACAAAGAGATACAAATGATAATTCTCATTGCTAAACGGTTCTGATCACATCGTTCAATCGCTGATCAAATTGTTAACAATCACTTGTTCCACAAAGTGGCCGCTCGTCGAAATACAAAACGATTATTCGAGCCATTACTTTCAACTCGGCGAGTGCCCATTCAAACTTAAATCATTTAACAGTTCAACTTTAACTATTAAGTCATTAATCTAGAAATTCCACGAAACGGTCACGGGCGGCCATTTCACGTTTCCGCGGCCGTTTCGAGTGGAACAAGATGGCGTCGTGCGCCAAAACAAAGGTCGGCGTCGGCGCACGTGCTGCGTTAAATCGGGAATTTCCTGGAGCGTGTGTTTACAAATAATTTGCTGAGCTTTGAATCGGTATTAAGATATATAAACAGAATTAAGTTAACGCATTTTGCGGTCACAACGCAATCCCTTTGAAACTGCAAATCGATGTTTCGAAGTTTGCTTAAAATTCGTTTTAATATAGCTAGAAACTGGGTTACTGAATATTTTTTATCAAAAGTATTATACACATGGGTATACCTATACCTATAATGTAACTGTCAGATCGTGTTCAAACATGCTCTACAGCCATAGGCTGTAAGGTTTCGTAGTCCACGTAATCTGAGTTGACTGGCCTGAAGTTGGGCTCTCTGAAATGTTCGCCCTTAAAACGCAGAAAAAATTAACATTAACCCATTATTTAATTAGTTAACCACAAGTGTAACGGCTGCTGTTCCGAAAAACTATAACTTTGCCTATTTAAGAAGCGCAGAATGAAATAAAATAATCATGAAATATAATTTTTGCCAGGCACTCGAAATACACGTAAACATTGCATGGGCGCAACTTGGTGATAACTTAAAACGCATTTTTTTTCAAAGTCATCGATAGTTTTTTGTTAAATTAATTATTTATACCTATATCAGTACCTAATTGTTTCTTAGAGTAAAAAAAGAGATCACTTCTAATTAATCTTAAATAGAATATAACAAAATAAGAATTATAAATTATGTCTACAATTTTAATGAGGTTATTAAGCAATTCTATGGTTTAGTCAACGGATCCCTAATAAGTTACACAAATATTCACAAGAAAAATAAGCACAATAGAATAAAGTTAAGTTACTTAAACAAATATAAATGCGTTTGGGTGGTTTTGTGAGAATTGATATTTATGGTCTAAAAAACGGTCTCCCGTCGCGGGACAGCTGCTTCGAAAAAAAGAGGGAAAAAACGGGACCCGGGACTACGGGACCGGTATTATGTTTTTATTTATCATTCAATTCCACCTTCGAGTGTGATGATTATCAATTAATATTATTTTAAACCTTTTCAAGAACTATTTTTAAGGACTGTTCGATATGAGTTGCACTCGAGGACTTTTTGAAATCACGGTCGACTATGCATTGGCGTTGGCTGTTTTTTTGACCTTTATAAAATAAACAATTTAAAAAAAATAAATCACTTACAACTTCGCTTACGAGATGCTTAAACACTTGAGTCTTAATCGAAGGTTGTGGGTTCGAGTACAGGCAAATACCACTGAGTTTGTATGTGCGTTTTGTGTTTATAAATTCGAGCTCGGCAGTGAAGAAAAATATCTTGAAGAAATCTATCTTGAAGAAATCTACGTGTATCGAATTAAATTCTGTCAAATGTGTACCCACCAACCCGCATTGGAGCAATATAATGGAATAAGCTCCGATCCTTCTCATCAAAAAGAGAGGATGAAAGGCATCCTCTCTTCTACTCATACCTCTGACCTACAGTGGGATAGCAGAACAGTAAACTCCATTTTGTCTTTGAAATATTGTGCAACTTTTGTTTTGCTTATGTTACATTTTACTTTAAATATTTATACAACATTTCTACAATCTTTCAAAAATATTAATATAAAACATAAAAGTTGTTAGTTTAGTACAAAAAAATAAACAATGTGTTAATCATTCTAAGAGTGTTTATTTAGGTACTATCAATGTCGAATACCATATACTTAAGAATTTTATTGTTACAGTCTGTCGTTTAAATTAAGTCAATAGTTGAATGTTTAATATTCTTAACTACTAAGTGTTGCATTTTACGATAATAAACATTTTGTTTACAGATCGACTCGTCGTCGGCGCATTACATTACCAGTCCTCAAGTGGTAAGTTAATAATTAATAAATCATTATACTGACGTTAGGAACGGTAGCAGCTACTATCGATGGTTGTCAACCAATCATACGCTGTATATACGCATTAGCAGGTCTTTTGTATTTGTTAACAAGACTAAATAAAACCAACAAATGATTTATCAACATGAATCCATAAACAACTTTACGGTATGCGCTAGCGATGACGTCACATAGTGGCAGTAAAGTTCTGGTTTTTGTGGAGAATATGGTAGTCCAGGAGTCTCACAGGCCCACTAGCTTCACGGTAGTGTGCGAAAGCGATCGCGTGGCGCTCCTCGTTAAGACGGAAAGGGTACCGCTGGTTTTTTAGTGGCTATTCCGATGTTCGATGTGCACTCGGCGCCTTGGACACCGGCGAGCCCCACATACCCCCCCACTGTTCCCGTGGGGGAAAGGCGTAACGTGTTTTTCCATTGAAAAAAAAGGCCTACTAGCTTAGCAGTTGGGGATACATCAGAACTAAGACTACTTTCACTTCAACAATTGATTTTTTTTACAAGATATTGAATAGCCTAGCGTCCTGCAATGGATTTGGAATATGCAATGCAAAAACACCTACCAATACATTTTTTACATTTACATTTTCCACCAATACTCTATTAAAATCATAATTGCTATATAAACTTACAGAGCATTACTGCAATTATTTGCTCAGTATTCAATTGACTTTGCATTTCAAAATTAACCCGGTAGCAAAGTAATTAAAAATCGAAATATATCTGTCCTTCCGATACAGAGGACAGACATCAGATATTTTGAATACCTGAATAAATTATCTGAGCCTCACGAAGAGGTAAAGTTTTCATATAAAATATTTTTGAAAATTATTATATTAATGTATCAATAATATATTAAAAAATATTATTAATATATTAAAAAGCCGAGATGGCCCAGTGGTAAGAACGCGTGAATCTTAACCGATGATCGTGGGTTCAAACCCGGGCAAGCACCACTGAATTTTCATGTGCTTAATTTGTGATTATAATTCATCTTGTGCTTTACGGTGAAGGAAAACATATTGAGGAAACCTGCATGTGTCTAATTTCACTGAAATTCTGCCACATGTGTATTCCACCAACCCGCATTGGAGCAGCGTGGTGGAATAAGCTCCAAACCTTCTCCTCAAAAAAAGTGGAGAGGAGGCCTTTAGCCCAGCAGTGGGACATTCACAGGCTGTTACGGAATATATTAAATATTAATTTAATAAGAATCTACGCAAAAAATTATCTATTATCACACTGTATATTAAAAAAAATATACTTCCGCAGAATTTATACGCAATATTTTTAAAAACAGACTGTTCTTTCATACTAATGGCTACACTTAGTACACTTTAAACAAAAAAGGCGGTATATATGTATGCGTATTACACGTCGTGTTCTTTCGATAATCTGATCGGACAATCGTAATCGAATCGGACGCATGTCCCAACTTTAATATCATTTCGATATAATACAGAACGTTAACCAAGTCTCGAGCGATTCGTAGAAACTGATTGGAGTAAATTAATAACGCCACCTCGTTGCTACGCGAAATACTTTAATTTGCATACAAATTAATTCTCGCAAAACTAATAGCACGAGCGCCTACTACGAGCTACGATTATCATTATACGGGAACTCAAACATTCCATTTCGAAGTTTACAATGAAATACTTTTCTGCTTTGTTTCATGCAAATAATAGAGCATTGGGAAATATAAATGTTTTTGTTTTATCTAATCTTAGTTATAAGTGACTTCAAATTCGTTTTCTTCACTTAGTTTAAGCCCAATAACAACAATAAGCAACGTAAGTTTTTTGACGTGCATTGTATATTCTATACTTAGACCTGATCGTTTTCGGCCACGGTGATCATTCTCAATGGAGATTAACCAAACGCGCAAAGATGATAGTGCACAAGTGTATGCAAATACAGTTACACTTCCTACTGCTCGACTCTCATAATCGTATTCGATTGCAATGCGACACGACCGATGATAGTGTAAGCACAGGACTAATGTGCTTTTGAGGTACAACAATATTAACTTACACAATCAACGAGGATAAAAAGCGCACACGAATTTGCAAGAATACAGAGTGTCTTTTAGGGGTAGATTAATACTAGTCTATAAAATCACTTAAAACTCACGTATGTATCGTATCACCTGCATCCCGTAGTAAGGGTTACCCCGCGGCACCCGTGGAGCCGAGCGAAATATCAACGACTATTAATGATCTATTAAGCTTCACTTCAAACGCACCGATATTTATGTTTTCGTCATTTACGCAGAAACTGATTTGTTTACATATATATATCATTTTCGTTACGGATGTTTCATTATAAATTTATTAATTAAAACTTCAACATAATGCCGTCACACAAATCACAATTCATGCAATGCTGTAGCTTTCGTTCTTTAACTTCGGTTCTAATATTTGATTGATGTCCTAGACTAGCCCGCTACGCAGGAAATATTATAGTGCACATGTGAATGCGCAAACACAAGTGCCCTCTCTATTCCCTTACTCTAGTAATCCGATGGGACGGTAAATCTGACACGACTGGAAAGAGTTCAAGCGCAACTCTAACGGCTTTACGTGCACCGAAACATGGGAGTAAACACAGCGAACTTACAAACTTTTATTTTGTACTTACAAGCACTTTTGAATTAATTTATAAGATAAGTAAAATGCAAAGCTCTGGTAGCTCTCGGAATGTGGATTCTACCAAGAAGACCAGAGAAATCTAATATTTGAGTTACCATTTTTTTTTTCTTTGACAAACCATATTAGAAATAAGTCATGCAAAAATTATCGATTTAAGTTTCTTTGTTCGGTGAATTGATTTGTGAGATGAATGTATTTTTTGTAATTCGAGTAGGTTTTTTGTTTGAACTATATTTTTTAAGATATAGCTAGTTATATATTATATAAGTAATAAAATATAAACTTGGATCGAATAGCTAAAACTATATAAAAGGAACAATTATGAAATAAACTCCTATCAGATAATAATCATAATGTTTCGAAAAAATGTGAAGTCCATTAAGAACACTGTATTTCTCACCCCAATATGTGTTCACATATAAGTACTCATGACCTCATTTCACGAAAACCTAAAAATGCACGAAAAAGTATTCGAATCTCCAAATATCGAGTGATCTTTGAGGCAAGCTATGAAAGCGGGCGTCGCCTGGGGAAATCACAAAGTGTATCAAACCGAGAAACATCACTCAAAGTTATAAGTTTCTAACTGGATGTCAAATTATATAACAAATATTTGATTTTGATGTTTTGTCTGTGGTACAATAATAATAATAAACTTTCTAATCATTCGTTTCAATATTTATGTTTTTCTTTCTTATATTCGATCTAAGTAACCTAATTAAAATTTTGCTCCTAAGTACATCATTTCAATGATATAATCTGAAATATTAATAGTTTTTAGACATATTTACGCATTTGTACATTTTTTTTTAAATGTATAGGCTAGCGCTTGACTGTTATCACACCTGATGGATAGTGAGATACAGTCTAAGGTGGAGCGCGCTTGCCTAGAAGGTGCCTATTCACTCTAGACTTGAAGGTATATATATTGTAGGTAGTGGGGAAAATGGAGGTCGGGAGGGTATTCCAGGCCTTGGCGGTGCGTATCAGAAACGAGGAAGCAAATCGTTTCGTACGTGTCTTAAATACGTCAACTACGTACGGGTGCAGATCTTACATAGCACTGTCTATCAACAATCATGATACACTGTCTATCGACACATACATGCTGTTGCAATAATTAAGCGACTATTGTCGACATTGTTATGGTCATTTTGCTATATATTGGTGTAAAGCGATTATAGAGCGCTTTTAAATGTATACAAAAAATAAAATGTACAACCTCCAAAAATCGATGGACGTCGTCGATTTGGTCTCCCCTCCGTGTTTCATATTATTTTACGTTCTCACGTAAATATTAAAAATTAAATAAACTAAATGAAATAAAATGTAATCAGTGAAGTATTTATAAACAATATTGAAACTAAATATAATATAATTGTTACAGTCAATACAAAAACACCTACACAATTATATATGTATACATTCTCAGTATCGAACGTATGTAAATACGTCAGTCGTGCTGTCATTCCGTGACAAATGTGTTTTTTGACAGTTAAAACAAACACACAGAACGGGTTTCGTCTCCTCGGTCTCGCCCCAGGATGCAGGCTGGAAGCAATAACATTAAATCACATATTTAAAACATTAATGTCCCTACCATTAGCTAAAGCAATTATTCATTAAAATTGATAATTAAAAATTATATAACGGATGTAAAACATTCTATTTTTAAACAAATGGATCATTTTTTATATAACTTCTTACCATCGTACATATTTATTGTTAAGAATGTATAAATATTTTTAAATTCATTTCGATAGTTGTCTTGTAAAAGATTATCTAAAATAATAATTTACAATTGAAACCAGAAAAAAATAATAATAACTGTTTGGCGACAAAATAATTAGTTAAATATTCACCACCAGCCACCAGTCACCGGTTTGTCTAACATTAAAACAGCCGCAAAAAAAAACAGATGAGCAGAAGTAACCACTTACCGTCAACTTGGTCAACTTATGACTAATTGAATAAATAAATAAATTCCGAATATATACCAATTTTTTTATAAAAGTAAAATAAGTTAAAATAAAACAAAAATGTAAACAAAGGCCTTTTATCTTTATAAACTATTTATACACGTTATAAACTAACAGCAGCCTTAAATGATTGAAATTTCGTCGCGATGTTTTACTTCACCACCAAACAAGACGAGTTTAAACATATATTAAAACCTGGAAACTCAATAGTGCTTCAGGATTTGAATCCACAATCAAGTTAAGGTTCGCGTGTGAGCAAGTGTGTTCAGTGTGGACCCTGTCGGCTCTTGGCTCGAGAAGAAACGGAATCGTAAAAACATTCTAGTTCACATAGTAATAAAGAGGGATGACAATCACTTTTTTGAGGAGGCGTGTCGAATGAACACTTTTTCTCTAATCAGCCACCCAACACGCCCGACTTGATGTATGACTTATAAGTCATACATATTATACAAGCATATTAAAGTGAACTGCATATGTATATATAAGCAAAATACCACTCATCACGAGATCTAAACTATCCCGATATAGCCGATTGACTTAAAGTATGTCACAGTTACTCCTTCCCCAACGTAAACGCTCACTAAGAACGGATTTTACGCAAATCTTATCCAAAATACGTTTAGCTCCCTATCAACCTGTGCGAAGCCAGGACGATTTGTACAAATGCAATTCTTACAAAATAAAATATATGTATACATATATTTACGACTGCCTCGTTGGTCTAGTGGCTATACGTAAGGCCGCAGACTCGGAAGTCATGGGTACAATTCCCAGATCAGGTCAATAAAAAGTTATTGGGATTATCTGTCAGAAAATTCTCAGTAGCAGCCCGGAGTCTGGAAGTTGGCAGTGTGTACACTCCCGCGCCTCGGAAAGCACGTAAAGCCGTTGGTCCTGCGCCTGAACTCTTCGGTCGTCGGATTGCCGTCTCATCGGATTATGAGAGTTAGGGAATAGAGAGTGCACCTGTGTTTGTGCACACACTTGTGCATTATAATTTCTCCTGCGTAGTTGGCTAATTTCTCTTGAGATTGGCCGCCATGGCCGGAATCGGTCTGGAGGAGGACATATTATACCATAAATATAACATAAGATCAATAATTATTCCACATATCTCATGAAATTAATTTTAACATTACCAGTATATAAGATATTGTTAATAGATTATGTTTGTATGTATAAATTATCATGTATTTATAAGTAAAAGTAAAGTAACTACCTATCTGCCACATGTCCACATTAATTGTATGTTCTTTATTGAAAACTGATTTTTTAGATACAAATCTTTCTGGTTACTACATAATGATATATTTGAAAATATATAATACTTACGACACGCATTTCTTTGTAAAATAATGAATTATGTGTTAATACAAAGAAAATGATTAAAATTCTAAATAATACAAAATTCCATAATACTTTCCTGCGTTTGATATTATCATAGGCTTTCCAACCTTTTCGTATGTACGCAGGGCCGGATTAAGTCTTACAAAGGTCCGTTAACAATGAAACGCCCTAAAAAGTCTTACATGACATCGTTTTAATAACATCACCTACTTAAATATATGTCACAATGAATAATGAATCGGCATTGTGTTGAATCGTTTAGGTGGGTACGGCACACATATTACGTGTCGTAGGGTTTTTAAAACCAAATTTGGTCTAGTCAACTAGTCATTTGGTCTACTCATGCTAGAAATAACAATTAATTTTTAGGGTCGCCGTCATCGAAATCGATGAGGAGGACTATAGATATAATATTTCCAAACAAAAAAAAACCATTTACACGGGTTAGCGAGCCAGGCACAGCTACAATATAACTGTGTGCGGTATAGGTGATCTAATTGCTCGTCAGTCTTCTTAAAATATTCAAATATAAAAAAAAAACATTATTCAAAAATATTATTTATCAGCGTAATTCTAAAAGCATACAATGTATATGGGAGCCCACAGCAACGTAAAGGGTCTTTTTTTGGATTCATTTAAATATGATCCTGTATATAAAGGCGTTATAATTGAAAGTCAGGCCATTTTAAAAAAATGGTACCTAATAAATAACGACATAATTGACCATTGCAGCCTTTTTCAAAATCAGTTAACACGTCTCGTTAACGAGATATGAAACATTTTTGCCAATCTCGCCTTAAAAGTAGAGACACGACAAACGAGGCGTCTTAACGACATGCAATAACTATTTATAATCTGTAATTAATCTACTGGAATCTGCATTCATAATGTTCGTCATAAAATACACACGACCTTGTACTTTACAAAGTGGATACTCGATAACTAGCACACATTTATTATACATTGATTATTTTTTATGAGTTGAAAAAAAACTATCTTAGGAACTCTTCGATGGATGTATAAAGATAAATATTAACAACATTGCGTACTTCATAAATTTTGTCAAATGACAAGGCTGCGTGCACCCATGTGCCCACGCAGAACTATTGTCCTCTGAACAGCCTACAATGTATTTCTTCGCTAGAATACACAAATTTAAGTCTTACATCAATGAGATAAGAATTTTTTGAACGCTTCATAAAAATGGTTAAGTTCTGCAGAGACCAATTTATTTTTGCTTTCAGTTATTCTATTTCGAATCTTACTCCGTTGATATACGTGTCATGTTTTTATTATTAACAAAAATAAGTAGTCTGCGTCAGTAGAGAACATAAATATGGCGTTAAATAAATCATATGAAGCACGTTTTGTGACTTTTTGAAATAGCGATGTAGTTTTGGTGTTTTTGATCTTTTTGTATCAACCTTGATGACTCTTTGGAAGAAGATATATGCAAATAGTTATGACTTATTTCGTGTTCTTCTAGTGTTTTCATAAGTGTTGACAAGTAAGGGTTTTGTAAAGGTTATACTATTGCAGTTACCGTTCTAAAATGTAGTAACCACCTGAAGACGACCTTCGCCCATAGACACTGGCACTTTAATAAAAATAAAACACTTCTTACACCGTCTATGCAGCGCCAACTACATGATATAACACGACTTAAGGTCTGTGCCTGTACACCGGCTTACTTACGATTTAAACCGGAGTAAACCAATACAAAGTAGAATGAAATGTTTGTCAAGTTTCAGTATGAATTTTTCAGTACACATTCCAACGACTCGAATACGTGATAATAAAAGCAAATTTGTAGCTACGTGTATTGTTCTCATGATGACCAAAAACAAAACGCGCAATATGAATTCTAAAATAATAGTACAAGGGAAAGCATTATAAGTCTTAGATGCATTTAATTTATGTTCGTAATTCATCTCAAGGGCGTTAAGAAAAACGTTCTACGGAAACCTGCATGTTTCTGAAGAAATTACACCGTGTACAAACTCCAACAGTGAATTAACGAGACGTCGCGTACGAATAATTCCTTACAACGTTCTATTATTCGTATTTATAAAATCTCAGAAAATTCACGACATACTTTATTCAGTATAAGCTCATACAAACACTCCTGAATTGTTAATTTATTTTGTTACAAAGTGTAACTACCGCCGGTTCGTGATGTACATTCCGTGGAATAACCGATAAGAAGAATACATTATAAATCAAAGTCACCCCACCGCGTCTGTCTGCATGTCTGTCTTTCTGAACTCGAAAAACTCAAAAACTACAGAACGGATCTTTACACGGTTTTCACCAATTGACGGAGTGATTGACAAGGAAGCCTTATAGTTGTATATTATTAGTTAGTTAGTTAGTTGTTTATAATTGTATAGTAGTAGTTAGTTGTAGTGTATAATTTATTAAGGTTTTTTTTTTGTAGAATAGGAAGGTGGACGAGCATATGGGCCACCTGATGATAAGTGGTCACCAAACGCCCTTAGACATTGGCATTCTAAGAAATGTCAACCATCGCTTATAGCCAATGCGCCACCAACCTTGGGAACTAAGATTTTATGTCCCTTGTGCCTGTAATTACACTGGCTCACTCACCCTTCAAACCGGAACACAACAATATCAAGTATTGCTGTTTTGCGGTAGAATATGTGATGATATCTGAGTTTTGTGTAAATTGAGTGAAAGGTGACGATGATTGTTGAAGATGTCAGAAAAAATCATGCCGACTGGGAGCTCTAATTGATATCGCCGCGTAAACCAATACAGTTTTATGTATCACAATATAAACGTTTATATATATACATGTAGAATAAGGGTTTATTCTACATGTAAATGGATAGCTAGATAATTTTTATCACATATAATGTATTTTTCTACTGTATAATTTTCACCGTTTATATTCAGATCAACTTAGGAATACCTGAAAACTGCATTATATAATTTATACAATAAAAATATATTAATTATTATATACATATATGATATAATATATATACAAATAATGTTGTAAAATATAATAATATGGATTATCAATAAACGTTAAATTATTTCTTACTTACAAATGTAAAAAAATAATATCTGCATTATATTTTTTTAAACAATAGTGAATAAATACAAAAAACTTAAACTGTAAATGTTCCAACATTTTTAATGCATCATAAAATTCAGTTAGCAAGCTAAGCCGAACTGGGACCGCGATGGTTTACGATAAAACTCCAACTTTGTCTGAAACTTGAATAGTCTCCGGAAGATTTACAGCTGCGATTTACTCCAAATTGAAATATAAACCTTTATTCAAGGGAACTTCACTTGGGGTTTTAATGTTATACTTAAAATGTTATACTTACATTAAAAATTAATAAGACTGTCAATATTTCAATATACTGTGTCTCGGTCGGAAGGATGAGTACGCCATTACAAGCATAACATCACAACTTAGTTACCACGGTTGGCGGTATATTTCTATTGGCAGGTTAATATTTCTTACCGCACAATCTGTGTGACTGTGGTTATCACTTACCATCTGGCGTGTGGCAACATGTGGTAGCACTGAAGCTATGCGGTAGAATAAGCTCCCAACCCTCTCTTTAGTAGAAGAAAGCCTTGATCCATAAGTGAGATATCTACAAACTTTTAAACTGGTATAAAAAAAAGATTCCTTAAAATAAACTTTTACACGGAGTAAGCTTATTAATTCTACTTCTATATATTTACATAAGTTTAATTTTATCAATAATACATAACTAAACATTATGTAAGTAAAATTAAAATAAGAAATTTTATTACAATTCCATAATGCATGCACCGCCGCAAATCACACTAATAACTGTAATAATTACTTCCGCGCTCAACTCGACACATAAATAATGTTACACCATAGCTCGTAAACTAGACACGACACCAACCGCATCGTTCAGAAATGGCCGTTTTTTATCTTAACACTTGCACTAAACTTTTACATTTTTAAACCGAGAAATATATAAAAACAATTTTAAAAAATTATGAAATGACAAATGAAAATAAAACGTAACGCATAAAATTTAATTCAGCATGATATTTGAGAAAAAATTCTTAATAACTTCGTGAACAAAAAAAAAACATTTTAATATTTGACTTTATTTATATCCTAGTATGAATATATAGCATATATAGTACACATACGTATATGTAATAAGGAATTACACAATTCAAACTGAATATTTTTTTTACCTGGTAGCATTATCAATTTTTTATACATGGCAACATGCCGACAATGTCTTCGTGAGAGAGACGCCAACGCAGCGCCTCCGAGATGGAGACATTCGATAGTGGTTGCAAAACCAGGCAGAAGGGAATGATAGTGCCACGTACACAGTCCAGGCCAGGGTTACCAATATTAAAAATATTTATTTTAATGTATTGACATCGTGCTATATTTGATTATTTTTTTAATAAGCCAAGCTCGAGCTAATTAATTTATAGAAAAATCATAAAATAAGGAGATTGGAAAATTTATATGATAAAATAACGACGATCGTTTAAAAAACAGTCAGTTGGGAATAGTAAAAGTGAATCTGAAACGATTTATGTAAACATTTATTGGATTGAAAATATAACGATTTTAAACTTTAGTTTGCTGGAGTATTATTCATAATATTTTGCATATGGTACTCTCAGCCCTTGGTGACATTTATTGCCATCCCGGGATACGAATTATAGCAGAGCACTCGCAGAAACTTCTTAAGACTTGTTTTATTGGCGCCACTCCAGGCCGTAAAGGAAACGACGATCCAACGCATCCGATATTAATTCATACGTCTCAGCTAAAAAACATCATATTTTTCCGATAATAGCACTCAGAGCAGTTTAAAACTGAATATGCTAAATAACATTAGCATAAGATATCTATTTTATAGCTAGACTGAATATAAAATACTTTTGACAACTTCATTTAAGTGAAACAAATAGACAATTTTTCTGGAATTAAAAAAAAGTGTGTAAAAGCATTTGAAACTAAACTGAGCACAAAAGGAATGTCAAAAAAACTGCGCGAGGGTAGACTGTTGTGTAAACATCCGACGCCGACGGATGAATTCAAGAACGACGCCATGTTTTCATTTTTTTGGCGCTCAGCGGGAAGATTTATGAGTAGTGACAAAGTCAATTTTATGGGTCGAAGATCTGGTGATACGGCACGGCCTACGCCAGCCCTGAGTGCCTTTATGACGAAATTTGGCATGGCTTTTATCTCAAATTGGCCTTAAGTAAACAATTTACCTGCCAATTGTGATAAATAGCATCCGCCATTCATGTGAATCTATTGTCGAGTCTGACAACTCAATTTCTCAGTAAGATCTACTAATGCTTCTTTAGTTGAATGAATGTAAGACTTTCCATACAAAAAAAATATAATCCTTGTAAAGATTTTTGATTATTAACTTATAACTATAACTATTTGAAAACTGAAATAGACGAATGATGAATGCTTTTGGAAAAAATATTAGCTGGTAGTGGACAAATTTTATATGAGATTTAATATTTTATTTATACCACACATAAAATTATTTTTGTAACTGTACATATTTATTTAGATATAGTTAAAACAAAATTTGTAGCAATTTACTAGAAATACTAATAAGCAATTAAATAGTAATAACTAAACACAAAAATATTAATGGTGAAAAATATATGACAACAATAACAAATAACTTATAAATCACAACGTGTAACGAAACGCGAGACACATAAATAAGATTCGGATTAAATTTACGATTCGTGATAGAAACGCAAAAACGTCGCACCTACAAAACGTCGAGACGACATTCTATATTCCAACCACGAGCCGGCACCTCCATGTAATCCGCACTCGTGAGCCAAATATCATATCACGGCAATAAAGATCACATACGAAAACCATCTCCCTATTAGTAATTAATATGTCAGCAACGAGCTCTCAGAAGAGACAGTTCAAGGAAACGCCACGACTAATATTATCACTACAAATATCTCACGTGCCCGCTACCGATTCCACGAACGTTGTTTTTTTTTTTAATTTTTCCTTCTGTCATTTTTATCCATTCCCGCATTTTTCAAGCTCGTAATAGTTACGAGGTACACCTGTCGCGGACGTTGAGTGTATGATAAATTATAAGGTTTGTCGCGGCTAAGAGCATTTTGCTATGTCCCATCAATCTGTCGTAATGAGGAGATGTGCTTACTGATAGTGACAGCTTCGCGCGAGCACACATGAGCTTCACTAACGAGGCTTGCCGCTTGTTCTTTGCGAAAAAAACGATGATGCTTCTCCGTATTCATTCCAATTAAAGAATCTGGGAGCACGAATGTTCTAATCGATTGGATCTGTCACGAACTGCGCCACACGTCCAGCGCTAGCGACTCCATAAGCTTAATTTACAAAAGCGATGATAGTATTTTAATTCAGTCCAACGTTGAAAATAGAACGGATTTTATTATATGTCCTTCGTTAAATTTCCAAAAAAGAATGACGTTTTTAAGTTCGTTATTTTATTTCGTTTGTGTTACTATTTAATGGAAGTATAAATAATTCTTAATTGTAACTTTTGTTTTCAAAAAGTAGTAAGTAAAATCGAAATCATAGTTATTATATCATCCCTTCTTTAATTCAATTATGTTATCACATTCCTGTAAAGAAGACAAATCGTTCGATCATAAAGACGACACTTTCATGTATGCCCAACGCCATTATTTCGGTTTTGACAGCTAGGTGCAGCAAATGGCCTGGTGTAGGTGGTCTCATATCGCCTGCACTCGCTTCTTAAGTCAACATTTCTCGCTGTGTTATTGTTGTCACAACACTATTGTCCGATAGAAACAGACCTCCGGTGTCGCCATCCCGTAGTTCTTGATAAAACTTTAACTAAGCGAGAGATTTTAAACTATTTCATGTCTGACTTACATTTTAAATGACTGATGATGCTAACTTTTTATAAAAGTAATGTTAAATAGAATAATTAAAAGTTTTTTTTAACGAAAGATCTATAATTAAAGTATAACATATAATGTTAATAATACTTCAGTCGATATTCCAGCAATGATTATTAAAATTAATTTTATACATACGTCAACATATAAAAGATTAAAAAAGTATGTTAAAACCTCATATTGTCCCTGGCCACTAACAGAACGATTTTCACAATCGAGCTTTCAAAAATATTTGCATTATAAAACATTCGTTCGCGCCAAATTTGAATTTATATTGTTAATTTCGAAATTCAAAATGGCCGACCCACGCGACATTGCGGAATATATTTTATTACAATATTAAATTATACATAAAATTTTGTTTAAATCGTATTAAATATCTGTCTAGCCGTTTCGTTTATTAGTATTTATAAGTATCTGTACGAGAATCTCGTTACCTTATTAGAATGCATTGAATGCAAGATTTATTGTTTGAGAATTATTAACGAACAAGATTTATATTATTTGTACATTTATTAACAAACTGATTTAATGATGTTATGTTATAAACTTTCATAAAATACACAAATGTAAGGAAAAGTCAATGATATTTTATTTCTTTATATAAAATATCTATATAAGGTCGTCAGCTGGACTACAAATAAAATTTACGTCCAACAACAAAATGAAATACAGAAATATTGTCAATTAATATAGTTAACATTTGAAGTAATACTTTCAAACCATTTTAAGCTAAATATACATTTGTACATCCAACGGTACAATTACTACTATTACTGAACTACTGCTACTATTGAAAGCAAAAAAATTATTCCATAAAAATATATATATGAAAAAAAAATTAAAAACTGATTAACAGTTACGTTGTCAAGTAATAAAAAATTCGAGACTGTACGGATAACAAACGCCTTCCTTACTAAGCCCACTATTAGACGACGAAACCAACAACCGTTTATTTAAGTTCATAGATCTACAAGAAGTCCTTACATGACGTCACTAGGCATCGCCTAGAATACTAATCACCACTGAATAATTCAAAACAAAGATTCCAGGACTAGTTTACAATGAGCTCTGAAGTAACACCGCCTGTCACACTTTCTTTGAGATTTTCAAACAACTTCATAAGATACTAGGTCTGAATACATTGGTCCTCTAGATTCATTGTAGTACAAACGCGAAAGTGAATACTGTAGTACTGTTACACATAACCTACTAAGTGGTTTTATAAGTAACTAGCTGTTACGCGCTGTGCGTTTTTTATTTTATCTGTACCGAGCTCAGTAGTGGTCTCAACGTGTTTTATTTAAAATACGCTGAATGCCGACCTTATTTGAATATTTGTTTTTAATCATAATAAAGTACTAATTTATGTTTACATACAATCTCATACGCACTAAAGGGGTTATAATGGCCACATTTAACCCCTATGGGTGTTCGATTTCGAAAAACCATTTCTTAGTATGTGCAAATATATATTTAAAAAAAAAATACCGACCAGTTTAAAAATCTGCCATATTTCTTGACACTGATTCTAAGTGATAAATCTATATATAGATATACTTATAAATGTTTTTTTTTTGTAATGCCTAACTGAAAAAACTACCAAACCAATATAAATTTAACTTACCACAATATACTGCACGTTTTGTAAAATAATTCAGCTTAAAATATTACTATAAAAGTAGTTAGTTCGCAGTTTCACCCGCTTTAAATTTAGACTATTGACATGACAAGCGTAAATTTCATTATATTGTTCACTATGTTTCGACCGCGGCTTCGCCCGCCCATGTTATAGACCCTAATTCGTTCTTTGTACCTCTGCGGACGTGTATGCAAAATTTCATGCTAATAAATATATAACATATAAAAATAATAAATAAATTTTTACGCTTTCACGTCTTAATTAATCTCTTAATTAAAATCTAACTTTCTTTTATAATATTAGTAAGGATTATAATGTAACTCGTATGGTTCTCGTTTTGAAGTAGTTATCCTCGTTCCGACTGATCCAAATACATGACGGTGCAATGATCAACTTATCTCTCAGTCAGACTATAAATATTTGCGGACCGGCGTTAAATTGATAACGTAAATAATTCATGACTCGATACAATAAGGTGTCTATTTGTTGATTATAAATTATCCCATATTTATAACATTTAAATTAGATATAATATGCTTGTATTTATTTATGAAAGTGAACGCCTACGGCAGGTCGTTTAACGGCCGTTTCGTATGATAATGAAAATTAATATTAAAATACATGGGCGGTGGAACTACATATTTTATATTTTATTGTGACCTGACTTTATGGAGTGTTTTTAAAGTAAATGTTTTAATTTTGTTTATTCCAATTCAAATCCGCATATTGTATTTATGTGTTGTTCACATAAAGATAAATTGTTTTCGAAAAAAATATATTATTTAACAGAATATACATAAATTGCATAAACAAAAATAAAATTTTTATCTTTTAATATAACCTTTTGCGACAGCTATTTTATTTTATCACCTGTATAATAATAAATATTTAATGATAACCCATTGAAGTTCGAAACGTATTTTTGTAATATCTGTATAATAATTTAAAAAAAAAAAACATCAGTATTTCGTGTTTAGGTTCATTGACATTTGTAAGCTAACTTTATACCTAACATATTTGTTCAGAGGTCATTCTCAATTATATTTGGAAATTGATAGTGACAGCGTAAATGTCCCACAACTGGACAAAGATTTCCTTCCCTAAAGAGGAGAGACAGGCCTTGGGGGAGGGGCAAGTGATTCATGCAGGTTTCCTTACGAAGCTACCCTTCGCCACAAATAATTTATGCACTTAAAAAGTCAGTTATAATTCTCACCGGGAATTTTACTTATATTACTATTATATACATAGATAACTTTCTAATTAATTTTAGTATAAATGTGCTGCAACATGTTTTTTATTATTATAACAATATTTAAATGAAGGTCTATTTAATTTTGAGCAGACTATTTGTCCGTCCGTTTGTTCAGTTGCGTCTGATTAATTCAATATGAGCGCCCTTATTACAGTGTTTAAAAACATTTGTGTCAATATTGAAATATATTTCGATAAGTTTAATTACATTCTTTGGTGTATTTTGAGTACAATAACAGTTTTTTTTTAATATTAACATGATAATAATATTAATATATTTATTATGATTTAATATAAAATATATGTCATAAGGGACTCTTCATTTAGTCAAGGAATCCTTACTAAAAAGCCATTGTTGAGGAGTTTGACTATACGTCAACCTTTTACACGCAAAATATTTTGTATCTGTGAATGACGCCAGCAAGTTTTACTGTTTTTACTCGCATTTAATTATTAACGATTATATCTTCCAGAAATAAATTGATATGCACAACTGCGCAGGAGATATTAAAATGCAGATGTTTGTAAACGCAGGGCGATTCTGTATTTCCTTAGTCTAATAGTCCAAAGATACGACAATTTGACACGATAGGAGAGAGATGTTTAGTGTTACCGAGTATGTTTACGTGTTATCGAGTTGTGGGCGTGTTGGCATATTGGTAACTTCGGGCCACAGAAATACTAGGCGGAAAAACCTAATCAGTTTTATTGTATTATTGCATTTTTGCATACTGGTGGTAGAGCTCTGAGCAAGTTTGTCTGAGTAGGTATCCATTCATCAGGTGCCGCTAAACAGCAGTACTTTTTATTGTTGTGTCCCGGTTTGAAAGGTGAGTAAGTCAGTGTAGTTACAGGCACAAGGGACATAATATCTGAGTTCCCAAGGTTGGTGGCGCATTGATGATGTAAGCGATAGTTAACATTTCTTACAATGCCAACGTCTATAGGCGTTGCTGACCACTTACCATCAAGTAGCCCATACGCTCGTCCGCCTACATATTCAATAATAACAAAAAAAAATACGGGATCTTGGAATCAACCGTCCAAACTACCCATAATTCCCCTTTTAAATGGACAAGCAGTTATAATAATAACTGCTTGTCTCACTGCCGTGTCAAGTCCTTCAGTTTGGAGTTTATTTCACGACTCTGCTTCAACGCTCCAATGCAACGGAATGGGACAGAGGACAGAGGAAGCCGTTACTTTCTTTTTTACTTCTTACAGTACCAAAGTTTATGTACGATTGTGACGACTTAACGTCGGCGACGTTGTTTGCACAATTATTGCTGTACGTAATACTCTCATATATTGACCGTATCTCAGGCGCCAATACTTTGTTATCAAATAATAAATGTCACGATGTATTAAATAACGTATAAATAAGTTAATTGTGCGTCATAATTGTCGTAGGTATGTTGAAAGGAAGCTAATAATGGGTGTCGCCTTAATCTGATCAAAATAATTAATATTTATCTCCACATTTACAATAACTAATAATGGTACAATGACACTTTATCGATGGATAGATAGAACAAATTATTTGTGGTACAAGAACGGCTTGTTTGGTTGCCATCGACCGACTAGTTAATCTGCCGCCACATGTTTTTAATATTATAAAAACATTTAAAATATTAATATAAATAAATAGATTGAACTTGAGTGTTAAACGTTTATTATACAAACGATTAATTCTGACACTTTATCGTCCTAATCCCGAATCCCATATCTTCCGCATACAATTTGTTATAACATAAATAAATATAATAATTCAATGCACATACAACAGCCGGTTTATATTTTATTAAGGGATGATTTATCAGGTCGGTAACGCGGTGTCGGGTGTCATGTTGTATGTACACAGAGTAGTTGACTAAAATGAGCTTGTTTTGGTGTAAACTTACGCTACGCTATTCCATTACATAGCTACATATTGATTGTAATGTATATATAATTTCTGGTGAAACAAAGGTATTGCTAATTGCTATACTGTTGAATGCTTGCAAAGTTATGTTAACAACCGTACGATCGACTACGATCATCGACATAAATTAATTTTATCTTCTTATTATTTTAATTAGCTTTCTCCTTTGAGCATCTTTATAAAAAGAAATATTTGGATATAATTACTCCGTTTCCAACAAATTAGCTATGTTTCTATTAATAGCTTCTAAAATGATATGCGGTGACATATGTAAATAATGACCGTACATAATATATTTTGTCATACTTTTCTGTTGGAATTGACAAATGTTTTAAATGCTCGTTTATAAGCCGGAACGTAACCATACGGTTTATTTTTGCCGTGTTATTGAATATTGCCGATAGATCGTTTTTTTAATGTGTTTAAAAATAATTTTGTTTTGGATTCCCAACTAAAAATATGGTGTTTATATAGAAAAACACTAATATATATGTTGATAAGAATTATATTGTTTCTCAATCTGAATGGGTCCTAATTCGCCATTATCTTTTCCAACTAAGCATAATTATTTTAGATATAAGTCAGTAAGCCGTTGGAGTCAGTAAGTTTGTCAGTAAGTTTGGAACTATATAACAAAATAAGAGTGGAGTCATTGTTCAAAATTCGAAACGACGAAATATACCTTGAATACAAATTGAAATCAAATTGACAACGAAACTTGCAAGCTGAGGGTAATAAAATTGGTAATGGGCGAAATATTAATCAGTCATTCCTTACAAGCATTCAGCAATAAATAAAAACTCTACAATATGTTTTTTGCGTAAATACAAAACATTTTATAGTATACAATTTATTTACATCAAAATGAAATAGTCTCTCTGAACTTGTATATTAGGATAGTAATCGCTTGCTACAATTTAGAGTGTGTTTAATCATCTTCCTCGATACAATATCTGATACGTGAAATATACACATTAAAATTCTACATTAAACGCATTACAATGTATTGAACGAAACTAATTGTCAATTTATTTTAATTATTTCCATAGTTTATTATATAAAAAATTGTTATGGATAATATTTTTATACTATTCAAAAATATTTTTGTGTTTTATAACTTACAGTTACAATTGTATTCGTCAGTTCAAAGTCATATTTTATCTATTGTTATCTAGTACCAAAACGGTTTGTTGTGTAGTTCAATTTCGCTAAAAACATATGTACATACGATGCAAACGCAACGGCTATTGACGTGAATCTGTAGCGTATGTTATTGTTCATTGAATCCTGAATAATTCATCACGTGGACATATTGGCTGTTATTAATCTACCTTTATGAGTCTCGGGCTGCGCTTAGCGCTTATTGTCCGGTTCAAATGAAGTAGTAGAATTTAAAACAGCTTGCTGAGCAAATAACCCATGTAACTTTAAGGCTGCTATAACAAAAGACTTAAAAATGCGATACAAAATATTTACTACATTTAATTTAATACATTACATTATTTTTCAATATAATAAGCTTTGCTCGTTGTTTTACGAACAAGACACTTCTTTCAATGGGTGAAATAAGACCTTCATATTGAAGAACAGACACAAAATGGTTGTCTTTTTGTGACAGGAACCTTTGTGGAACTATTTAGAATAACTCGCAAAAGTTTCATCAGAATCGGATGAATGGTTTAGGAACACATAGAGGACACACATACAAACATTCGTTTTATATTTAATCAAAATATTCAGGCAGACAACGTCAATGTGCTACCAACAAGTGTTATGTTCTTTGTACCTGTAATTAAGACAAATTAATTACAGTTAACACTACGCGAGGTTTCACCCTCGCAAACAAAACAACAAAATGAATAATGTTTGGTAGCGGAATGCGAAAACAAAGTTAAAATCTTTATTTTATTTAAACTCATAACACTTTTTAATGTTATATTATCTATAATATAATAATTGTTTAATTGTAAATAATAATTAATTTCATCAAAACAAACAAAAGAAATATATTATAAAAAGTCAGTCTGCACAGCAGTATATATGCATTAAATTAAAGCCCATAATTTCCACCTTAGTACGTTTTTTTTCGAATGAATTTGGTAAAACGCTAATGTGACCTTAACATTAGCTCACAATTATGGATAATTACTAATTAATACTCAATATAACCATTTAAAGTTATTTAAAATTCACAACATAAGAGATGACCTATGAGAAATGTTATGTAAATTTACATACATTACAATTAAATTGTATTTATAAATGAACACAGCACAATAACGATAATTTTATTTAGAAATGACATTACGTTAACGTTTTCATTTCGCATATGTAAATAACAAACGTACACACAAACATCGAACCCACGACTTCGCTCGCGTTTACTTCATACTGTGAAAATGTTACAGTTGCTTCTGCTCCAAAAACTTTAGTCATAAAACAAAGGTTTTTTTATACAATAGGAAGGCGGACGAGCATATGGGCCACCTGATGGTAAGTGGTCACCAACGCCCATAGACATTGGCATTGTAAAGAATGTTAACCACCGCTTACATCACCAATGCGCCACCAACCTTGCGAACTAAGATGTTATGTCCCTTGTGCCTGTAATTACACTGGCTCACTCACCCTTCAAACCGGAACACAACAATACCAAGTACTGCTGTTTTGCGGTAGAATATCTGATGAGTGGGTGGTACCTACCCAGAGCTTGCACAAAGCCCTACCACCAGTATAATTTATTTGAGTAGGCTCTTACAAACCTCACCATTTCGCCCATAGAGGGCCAATTCTACAACATATTGTTAGTTTATCGCAATCGAATTGAAACGTAACACAGCGATACAGTTGCGGTTCAGTCGAAGTTGGATAGGAATAGCATTGGGAACGTATCACAACCGTTATAAATTAGTAGAATTTGTCCCCTGGGTTTCATCGAATACAACTGGTTTGAAGTGTAAATTTTGGGCAAAACTTACACTTGAATCCGGTAGGTACTTAGGTAATAATTATAAAAGTCAGTAGTTAATCATTTTCACAAATCAAATAACATCTAACAACTAAATTTACACATCCTTTACGGAAATCAACGTATAGTCCGTAGTCATCTATATAATCTTGTATGATGTTTTATTTATTAATTTATTTTAGATTTCTTTATGTACAATGTTAAACTTATCTACTTAATTTACTTATAGAAATCAATACGTTGTTTCAAAAAGGATATATATCCATCTTTTACTTATCCTGTTTATATAAAGATTGTCACTAATTCTATCAAAATTTATGTATATCATTATTCTGAATTTAAATAATTGTAAATATGTATATTGTTACTCAAATTTTAATTTGAAATTTATCCTATTCTGTGTGATACAAACAAACATATCGCGCTTCCGCTAAGAAAACATTTAAAATTCATGAACAAGAACGGTTACAATCGGTTAATTATTAATCTACAAGTTTTGCTGTTGTGTTGCCCTGTGCTATGTGCACTGTGCGTGAGCCGTTATAATTACAAGTTATTACAATATATACATAGTATCGTATTTATAGTTGACAGCGCATTAATATATACTTTAATTATATTTATTTCATCATGAGAACAAACCATCTGCCTTTAACAAAAAGAGACTTAATATCACATGTGAATTCTGCGACAAAATTTATGAAAGAGGTATTTGTACAAAAATTTGATATGACTTTTAAAGCACGCAGCCTAATTCAGGACGGGATTGTTGTGGATGAGTACGACCTTACTTACTTTTCAAACTTATTATCAGTAAAGTTACCATATAATTAGGTGTTTTTATGCAGACATCTTTGTTCTATAACATTTTTAGATAACAGTCGATATCAGTTTACGTCACGGATTGGACCAATAAACTCACTGGGTTTGTCTTCAAAGTAATTCTCAATTGCACCCGATGTAAGGAAGCTGGCAGTTACAATATGCCTCTGAAGGCACATAAATCCAATGATCCTACGCTTGAAATATATCTTCGGTCGTGTCGGATTGTAATCGCATGGACTGTGAGAGTGGATAGAGAATTTGTACGGTCGTGAACTTGTGCACAATATTATCTCATACGCCGTTATCTAGTCCTTGAAAATGTTTAACATGTTTAAAACGAATATTTATTACACTCTCTGGCTCGTATATTTGACAGTTTTTTTTCATAATCTCAAAGTTTGTGTAAGATCCATAATTTAAAGCCTTTCGATAGTAAATTGAATAACAATCTGAGGACATCCGATAGTTTTCGTTAACGTCATATTAAGTTACTAGCTCCAACACTATCATTTGTCATTATTTCAATGTTATATATTTAAAATGTTATGTATTTTTCATCTGTGGCAAAAGTACAAATGATTTTACATTTTATTCATAATTGTGACGTGTTTTTTAGTATTTTTATAAAACGAATTTGAACCGACAATCTTCAGACAAGCTTCACGTGTGTACCACTGGGCTCTTAATAACAAATATCAAAAACAATTAATCATAATATATTAATATAATAGTATACATTTCAAAACAATTGATCAATATTTTATTATAATTATACCTACTGTGTGTTTTAACTTAAATAAACACTAAGATTTATAACTTATAATGTAGAGACCTCGAATTGGAACCGATCGTTTAAACCCACGAAGGTGTGATCTCGTCACATTTACATATAAACATTATCACCGGTACGTTCACCTCGACGTGCTAATAACTTCGTGTGTTATGCTTGTTAAGTTTAGAATTATTATGTAAGAGTATAAAAAAACAACAATAAAGCTATTTTACATTTTACACAAAAAAAAAACAATATAAAAATATAACGCTGTCGAGTACTATGTAATACTATGTAATTCATTTTATTAACACTTCTTGCAAAATTGACATTAAGTACCTACTTGGTTTATTTTTTTTATAGAAAAGGTAGGCGAACGAGCATGGTGAGTGGTCACCAACGCCCATAGACATTGGCATGGTAAGAAATGTTAACCATCGTTTACATCGCCAATGCGCTACTCACCCTTCAATCCCACAATACCAAATACTGCTCTTTTATTTTTATATTATATTTGGATACATAATTAACGTTTCTTATAAGAATTGATTAGTTTTATAAACGAAGTACTTAAGCAAATACTACTTACTTACCCCCGATATACTTCAGTCTAACTAAAGTACCAATGTCTTTGATCCGGGTTTACTTTTTTAAGTTGACCTTTTTAGTATTGTTTAGTACAGAGACTTAATTTACAAATTATTTAATGATGAGTCTTATTAAAAAATATTGTGTGTGTCGTTACCAAAAAAGCTTAGTGACAAAAATTTGTCGATATCCGCCATATACTTAGAGGGGCAGCAACGCAGAATCAATCTTGATTGTCATGTATGCCGTACTCGTCAAAAATCGGAATTTGTAGCGCGCGGGTAAGTTTTTCAACCATTGTGTACCCTTTTTAATTTTTGCATTCTCATCCTGTCTGGTGGAGATCATGAACAGCATTAGCATATCATATGAGCTATGCCTTTTATTAGTCAAAGTTATATCTAAATTATTATTTAATAAAAGCGCATTACAGTTGCTTATTGATGATCAAAAATCGAACTCCTCAGAACTCTAAAAGTTGTATAACAAATTATAGTTCTATCTGTGTTTTAATATGTTATTGCAAACCGGTTGTGACATAATCAATACATACCCCATCACAACCCAAGGACAACATAACAACTGACTGGAGGATATTTTGACTAGCGCATACAATCGAATACGTAAGCGACTCAACGACCCATATATATACCAACAAAGCACTCCCAAGTAACCGTCCTTGAAGTCAGCATAAAAGCGCTTGGGAGTGCCTACAATATGCCAAAAGATTTCCTTGCGGAGGACACTACGCCGACCCGAAATAAATGGGTTAAGGATAAGCGAATGATGATGAACATTATTTAATATAATGTTTATAACCTATTAATACAAACTTGTAAAAAGCGTATAATTTCTACGTTTACAAAAAATACAATAGCATCAATTAAAGCGTTCAAAGTTCAACAACAGGCAAACCTGCTCCGTTGTGTTATTAAGACGGAACACAAATAGTCGAAATCAGAAAATTATGCTTATATTTAACATATCATATATTGCTTAATAGTATCATTATCGTAAATAAAGATAATATTTAAATAATACATTTTGAAAAGAAGAATTTTATGTTATCTGTGACACAAACTGATTTTTTCGAAGATCTGTATTTTTTTCGAATAATATTTATAGGTTTATTTAAATTGAAATATTTCGTATAACATAAATTGACTGAACGGTTACTTTAGGTTAAGTGCGTATTTTAACTGTACAAAACTACATACTAAAATATTAGGAACCTGGTACAACATTCTCTCATAGTTAGTAATACCCATTTATGGATTACGATTAGAAGACCTGAACAGAAGGATAGACAGGATCGCACCACTGGTGCTATAATTGTGTTAATATTTATATAGATATCAACTCCTTAAACAGCCCAGAATACAATTGAATTTGCGTTTATATATATTTAATTACGTAATAATAAATTTGTACTATAATCCTTTTACTTTTCCAACAGGCAACATTAAAAAGATGTTGTAATTTTATTAATTTGCTAAAAGACAATATTTATTAGACGTTTATTGAATTTTGAGAAATCCATAAATACGTGATCTGGCGCAACCTTATTTCTAAAACAATGATCTTATACGATAGCTTAATGTATATTATATTATTCAACTACAATATTTACAAATAATATAAACGAGAGACAGCAGTTAGTACACAGCTCAAGTGATAGTAAATAGTATTTCATCGTACACATCGAACACTTTTAAATCCGATTGCAACGGACAAAGGTATTAAAAAAAAAATAAAAAAAAAAACTAAAATTTAACAAAAGTCAACTTTTAAGGGAAACATGAATACGTAATAACATATTTATTAATCCTGGGATCCTGGGACATTTTTCACACACGGCCATCTGATCCCAAATTAAGCTTGTACAGAGCTTGTGCTATGGAAACCAGACAACTGATATACTACATATACTATTTTTCTTTTGTAAATACATATTCATGCACATACATGTTAATGCACACAAATATCTGTCCTGGGTGGGAATCGAACCCACAACCTTCAGCGTGAAAGGCAAGCATCCACCAACCACGCCAACCGGCTCGTCAAATCTAAATATAATTCGAATGATGTCTCGATCGTCGGCAGTGCGTAGGCCGCGCGAATAAAAATAAAAGATCATCGGTTCGAGACGACGGGTCGTAAATATTCGAGAAAGCGAATCCGGCAGGTATCGATTACTATCGGACGCCTCGCGCCCTCGCCGCCGCCCGCTGGGACATGTGTCTGGTGGACCGACTCTAACCTCACGACAACTCTACGACGGACTATCGGTGGTGTTGGTATCTGTTTTCTATTTAATATTATTTTTGTACAAAGTATCGATAATTTCTTCTATAAAAGAAAGTAAAATTAATACTCTCGATAGATAAGTCAATGACCGAACGAATAAGCAAATTGAGTTGATTGTTGAGTCTAGACGTATAATATTCGTAATAGTATCAACAAATCATATATTACATAGGTCGAATTATATTTATAAATTATACTCTTTATTCACTCTATTCTCTTTAGTATGAAGCTACCACACATTTTAAAGAATTAATATATATATATATATATATATATATATATATATATATATATATATATATAATATTAATGATTAGTATTTTTTAAATTCATGTATCTAATTTTTTTTCAATAATATTAATATTGTATTTTATAATAAAACGATTGTTAAATGTTTAATAAATATATTTTTATATCACATTAATACCGTTTACTAAAACAAATCGTAACATCTAAATGTCCTTAATTATTTATGAGGCAAATTACTTAAATAAATAAATTAAATTATTCCTCACATTTACTATAACCGAGCGGTCGTTTGATCGTTAAATAATTCAATTTCGGAGTTATGTTTTGGAACTTTTAAAGTTTCATAAAAACATACGCGATGTTCTTTAAAATTCGGCGTTTAATGGCGATCATAAGTATTGGCTTGTTTTTATTTTATTCCTTGATGAAATTATGTTTATTTGCAAAAATCTTATTGTATCCCGCTGCGAGTTTATCTTTAGTATTTTCGGATTTTTATTGGTATCGAAGGACGCGATTTTTTAGCGTGTTATTGGTAAAATCAGCTCATGCAAGGGGCATGGCACTTGTTTCACTGCTGAGATAATGCCACTATCATAACTTCCACCAAGCCGTTACATTGAAGGTTATATATAGACGTGTGAAATTTTTTATCTGACACAAGCTTGTTTCTTACGGTGTTTTCCTTCACCGCAAAACGCGAGATGAATTATAAACACAAACTAAGAGTCCGTGGATAAAATAACTCGTTTAAGTTGTGTTAAACTCACTGCAATGATTTTACATGTAAAGTCACACAATATCGATTAAATTCTTTTCAGCATTCTCAAAATCAGGGAATAAAATTTTGTCGAAGTTCGGTGTAACTTCGACAAAAATTGGTCTATCGTAAGAAACTTTTTATCTGGTTTTGAAGCAGGGAAGGTCTGTCGGTGAAGGTCCATCTCGTATCATATTACCGTAGTGATTGACTATGACATTCTTTGTCATATCATTGACTTCATAATTATTACACGATTTTAATTTATTAATTCCTGTAATTTAGTAATATATTAATTTTATTGTTTATTATATGAAGAGCAACTACCTGTATTAAGAATATTTCAATGAGCATGCCGTGTACACATGTTAAGGAATGTAATCTAATGTTCGTAATTTTAATGTATGCCCTGATTGTATTCTGTTTGTATAACTATATAAATAAATAAATATAAATATATTATATTTATATGGAACGAGATGAAGAATAACAAGATATACAATTAACCCAGCATTGGGACATTTTAATTTACATAACATTCTATAAATTCATTATATTAAAACTTTATGTGAATAAAATTTTCGTACAATAAGTATATACAAAATAGAATATTCGTATTGTTGATAAAGTTTCTTCCGAGAAGCTAGACACATCATAACAGATAGCCACAGCATCCCAAGCATGCGCAGGAGTGTCCGTAACTTGATCCCTCAGAATGCGCGTGTCCTCCCAAAGTAAACAGCTACGTGGGTGTCAGGCACATTCTAATTACTGGAAAAATATCTACCTAGACGTTGTTGTTACAATTTTTTGTCACCAACAGATGGTCAATTCTTATTTATATTTATATACTCTATTTATATACGTCTCGTCGTGACTTTGCACGAGTAATTACGATGATTTTAAATCATTGTAGTATTTTTTACATGTGTTTATTTAACATGTTAGTATGTGTGTGTAAAATATTGCAACCAATTTTATGCTACAACAATCTATTATAATCAATTTGATGTATTAAACATGGAATAAATAAATGCTTGTTTTAAATTATCTATAATAATATTTCAAACATACTAAAATATTATATTTACTAATTGTAAGGTTTTACTAATTGTATGCCATTGAAAAATAATAATGTTGTCATCACAACAGAATGATGATCAGCCTTTTCAGAAATTAATAAATATACAATAATTTATTTATATATAATTGTCTAAAACGTAACCTGATAACCAATACACATTGTTGTCTACATACAAGTAGCTGAACAATTGACAACTAGGTTCAACCAAAAAAAAAAAACATTATAAATTATTATTATTATGTTTGAACGTGTTTGACGTTTTTCCCACAACGGTTCCAATGACTGCGTGGTCCGATGGGTTCTACGGGTTTTGAGTTTAGTAGTAACTTATGACTGACATAAATTCCACCAGTGTAAAAGTTACTATATTAAATATCAAAACGGCCGGCGCTATTAATCAAATTATAAAAAACCCGATTTCTTCATCTCAGTTACAGTATTTAATTCGCTACAATAAAACAAACAAATAAACAGTTACAGAGAGATAACGCGAGAGTTCGAAGACCGAAATCCCCAATTTTCCAATAGATAGCTTTATAAACAAATGTCCGTATCTTAGGAGCTGGAAACTTCGTAATTGAACGATTACACAGAGCGTCGAACATAGTTACCGTATTAAACTTGTTCGATTCACAAATACAAACGTTAACTACATCTAATGGAGTACTTACACTCAAGAGTACTTGACGCGGATAATTTAAGATTACGCGTAACAAATAAACACGAGGATAATATAAGAAACAATCCGGCAGTAAGTTAAGTTGCAGACGACAAATGGTAAGTATACGGGGTAGTAAGTGGTTTACGCCTATAGACGCTGGCACTGTTAATATAAACTACACCTTCATTTCTTCGTCACCCATCTAATATGTTATGTCACTTGTAGCTTTATTTACTGCAACTCACTAAATTACAACAACTAAAACGGAACGCAGCAATACAAAGATATTCCGGCTTCATATTTTATTATAAAGTTTCAACTGACATTTAAAACGTTAATAATATTTTATAACGTTTTTATAAAGCCAGTAAGATAATGAGATGTAACAAAAATAGATGTCAACGAATCCTCGTGAAATTGATCACCTAACTTGTTCGGAATGTAGTTTTTATAGCTAAATATGAGTCGATTTATGTTTTGTTCTCGGGCGTAGGCTGCGCTGCCGTGTTAGGCTTTTTTATAATTTATTTATAACAACAAGATGTACAGCCGTAAATTATTTATTTAAATGTGTTTTACATTTGCAATAACGAGTTCTAATAAACTATTAAAAGATAACAAGCCTTGTACTACACTGGTATGATAAATGTATTCGTTTATTCGTGTTCTGGTCATAAGTAAAATATACATGATAAGTTTGTTTCGCAGACGCAGACGAAATCTATGTACGTTTTTTTAGATATCTATATATGTTTCTGTATTTTTTAATAATGAGCCGCAGAAAACTAATATAATTCGAAAGGTTCAATGCGATACTTGGGCGCAAATAATAACGAAGTTGATCCATCATAATATATATGTGGCATAATATAGCAAAACAAAAAAAAGCAAATTAAAAATATAACAAATAAATTTCCTTTCTTAATTAGTCCAGAATAAAAAATATAATTATTCTAAGTTAATAGTTTTGATGTAATTAAGACATGCTGTTTAATTTTTTGTTCACGCTACGAATAAACTAGTAGCTTAAATTGAATTTGATTTCTTTGTATAATTTATTAAAAGAAAAAATAATAATATATGTAAGTTGCGTAATTCAAGGCTATATCAAACACTAACACATCTGGTCTTAGCATTAGCTCATTAAACGTTTCACCGTATAAGGTTTACCAAACGCAGCTGGTGTCCGATTTTTTATAAAAATAGCCTTTATCAATTAACACTAAGAACGAAAATGGCATGTGCGAATTTTATAATACAACGTGTTGAATTGTTTTAACATAATATAATGTGTTAAAGGTATCATAATAAAAAAATGTGGTGTTTTTTATATTGTCCTTTAGTGATTACTGCGTGTCTCATTAAAAAGGTCTGTGGATACTTTCTTATATACTTTATATGTGTATAAATGTGTATAATATATTGTATATAAACTAAATTAGAATAAATTAGCATATACATAGTTTATAACTCGTTTGTTTAATGGTAGTTAGTGTTATAATTGTTTAGTGTTAAAGGTATCGAACATTTTTTTATGTAATGTATTATGTAAACGGTCTTTTAGTTATTACTACGAATGACATTTTAGAGGTTTGTAAATAGATTGATACAACGTCTTTCGACGTCGTGTCGAACACATTCCAATTAAATGTTTTTTTTGTATGTACAATTTGTAAAGACATAATTGGTTTTTGTTGAGCTTACTTTTTATAGTTAGTTAAAAATAGCTGTTTGTATTCCTTGAAAAGAAATATAGAATTGTGTTCATTATGACTATAATGGTGACTGTACAGTCAACTGAAGACAACTCTTTCTTTAATTAATGGCTTTAATTAAACTATAGATTCGCAAGCACATTTGGATCATAATTTTACAAGATTAAACAAAATTTAAAGTTACTACCCGTTCGGAATATAGATTCTTCAGAAATTATAGGCAAGATGAGAACTTGTTACTGTTCTAAATAGCGTACGTATATTAATTCATTTTTTTATACATTAATATCAACAAGTACTAACTCCACTTCCTCATATGTATAGCAATAAACCTTATTATTAAAGTTTTCTAGATACGATGACATATCATTTATAAATTGCCAAATATAAGTATTAACGAAAGTTTATCGTAGAAGCAAACCTTTCCAAAGAAAGGATGACGATGAGTTAGTGTTAAAAGTTTTTCTTTACATTTCGACATAACTTCGCATAACGAGTTCCCAGTGGAAGGACTTTGTTTATGTGAGTGCAATACACAGTACTAATAATTAGATGAGTGGTCACACTGTCGAGCCACCACAAAGCCCTACCCGAGAAAAACGATAATATAATATATTTATAATGGTTAAATTTAGTGAGCGCTTCATTTACTAGAGTAGTTAATGAATAGTTAAAGGGTTTTATGCACATTTTCCTGATAGCATGTCATATTTTAACAATCAATAACAAAAATAAATACATCAAATAAAATAAATACATCACGCCATCAAATCATCGCATGTAAAAAAAAACATTACAAATAAACAACTCTTCTACTGCTATTTTTTTATAGAATAGGAAGGCGGACGAGCATATGAGCCACCTGATGGTGAGTGGTCACCAACGCCCATAGAAATATTAACCATCGCTTACATCACCATTGCGCCACCAACCTTGGGAACTAAGATGTTATGAAATATTCAATAATTTAAATTAAAAATATATACGTAAATTTCTACTTATTTAATTTTATTAAAAAAAAAACTTTAAACGTAGACGTCGTTGGCACTGCTTCAGCTTAGAAATCCAAAAAAAAATCATCAATGATACACAACTCATTGGAAATAAAAAAAAAAAACAAGACACGCCACTCCAATGTCGCTTCGGATCGAAAGAAAGACAATGTGGCGACCGAAAAACAAAGATTTATGTAACTAGGATGCGGGCTTGTAAATCCTTGCCAGACATCCTTCGGAGACTGTTAACTGTTATCTCGCAACTACCTTAAACCTTAGAGTCATCGACTTGGAAATTAAGTTGCAAGGAGTTTTTAGAAATACTTGTTTTTTTTTTAGAAATTTATGACACTGGTGGAATGAATTATGCATAACTGTTAAAAAAGTATGTTTTTACATAGATAATATAATTAGTATACTATTGATTTTAATTTAGTTAATTTAAACTTTAATTCTTTAGAACTACAAACATAAATTAGTGACAGCCTGTGAATGTCCCACTGCTGGGCTAAGAGACTCCCTCTCCTGTTCTAGGAGAAGGTTTGGAACTTATTTCACCACGCTGCTCCAATGCGGGTTGGTGGAATACAGAAGTGACAGAAATTCAGTGAAATTAGACACGTTAGAAATATAAAGCGTGTTAATTTAGGGCGAAAAAAACACTGTATACTGCAGTATAATTCTAAAAAATATACAAGAAATTAATTAATATCCTTGAGTCGGAAATACAGTAAATTGCCAGATAATCTATATCCCTTAATATTTTCAAATGAACAATCTGCGTTAAATAATAACTCGGTTAAAGCTGATGATTACTAACATAATTATATACTTTTATTAATTTTTTTTTATGACAGTTGACAGTCTAATGAATACAAAAAACTGCTTTATTTTGCGTCGAAAAGATTTCATAATGAAACGTTTCACATAAAACGCTGCACTTAAAAATACGTCATCACGCCAAAAAAAACGCCGTCATAAAAGTATTAGGGACTTAAAATATTATAAACTATGGAGGGTTATAACTGTAAAGCGAGCCGCGGCCATCACGCGGTGTGACAACATGGTGAGGGATTATGCAGGTACAATGAACATTCAATATGTTATAACCAAATCTCTCGATAATTCCGCCCGTATGCTTAGCTTGATATTAGCGTAGCGTTATATTATATACTAGCGGTTTCAGCATTAGTTTAAGCCGTTGTTTTAAACGTGGTTTACTGTTGCATTCAACATTTATCCATTTATGGTTACTGTCCCGCCTCTCAGAGTCGTGGCGTGAGTATACATATAGCCTTATATATAAACGAACTATTTAAAGGATTTTTAAAAAGATTTTTGATAATCCAAGGATTTGGACTTGGATAGTAGCGCATTCAACTTCGTTCAACTATACGACCTCTCCAGCTTATGTAATAATTGATAAGATTAAAATAACATAAGGATTTATGATTTTATCTTTAAAAATAAATGTTTGTTTAAGCGTTTTCTAGTCATTCATCCAAACTGAATCCAACCGTTGAAACTCTGTACAGTTGCTGTTTGCAGTTGCTTAAAGGTTTCTGGCGTAGTACGATCACCGTAGAAAAGGTGTTTAGTTTAATCCTGATTTCTCTCTTTCTGTCTTACATGATTTTAAATTCGAACGAATGAGACACACTTTTGCTTAACTAATCTGTACCTCGGTAACATTTATAGGTAAAGCCTTTAAACTTTTCTTAAAAATGGATCATTTTAACAATTTACATAAAATTATTGTATTTTTTTAAGATTTTCTTTAATGATCAACGTATTCGATACAATTTTCAATTAAATGGTATAATTTCGTGCAATAGTTTGAAGAATTGTCGAAATGTATTCAGGCGTGAAATAAATAAATGTCAACGCAATACCGAAGGTGACCGAAAAATAAATATAAACGAAACGAAACGAAATAACAACAGTATCATATGTTTGTAACGCTATACCCGTGAGCCGGGAACCGACCCCGCGACCACGGCTTGACACCTCACAGTCGTCAAACACATGAATTTCAATATCAATATCAATTTTAAGAAGTCAGAAATATTTTATATTGATATTTAATAATTAATTTTTTATTAGAAGAATATTAGCAATTCAAGTTTTAAGGAAATTACTAACACTTCTATTTACCACACCAATTAAGAGTAAAGCTTGTGTTAGGAGTGGGGGGGGGGGGGCAATGCCCAAAAGTCAGGAGCGAACCTGCGACTTTTACATCGCTAGGCAGCCAATAAAACATTGCGCCATTGAGGCTTCGTTCCATATACGATCTAACGAGTTTATTTCAAATTTAAAAACCCAATTCAAAATTTAATTTTCATCACACATTCAAAGCATTTCTAGTGTAATTGTTACGGCTTAAACGTTAACAGCTACGAGTAGTAAAAGTTTCGAGCTTAAAATAAACGCTCAGCTCTCATTAGCCGTTATTACATTGGTCACAAATCATTTTTATAGCGCCTCAATTAATAATAATGTAAACAATGAATTCTAGTTAAATAGTTATTGAAATCACATCTGACTTTTTTAACGAAGTATTATACATGCATGATGTATATATATTTTACATTTTGAAACAAATGTCATGAAGACGTGACATTATTTTTTCGTTTAGAAATTCACGTTCAAATTTAGAATATTTTAATTCAAAATGGAATCTTTTGCAACGATATTTGAATTGTGAAGTGCTAACAGAAGTACCGGAATGAAATTTAGAACTCTATTTCGTTTAAATTACATATATATTATTAGTATGTATGCGATGTCTAGCTATTATAATTGTTTATATAGTTATAATACAATTTTGTCAGATCCAAAGGAATTCATATCAAACGGTCCACATATATCCAATATCCACTAATTACAAGGGAGGAACTTAATTAATTACTTATATTTAAAGACTAGCAAAACCCGCGTCTTTGCCCGAGCGGAACGAAATTCCTTCAAAATCTGCCATTAAACGTGCTTGATATATGTATATTATATTTAAAAAAATAATGGTTGTTTTGTTTAGGTAACATTATTATTATAGATACATAAGCTGTTTACTGTTGTCTAACTATTTAAGGCTAAATGAATTAAATTTAAAACTTGGTAACATAAAGCACTCGGTGTGAATGCTAGGAGCGTTACCAAGCATGGCAAGGGCCGAGGTAACGAGGTAACTCAGAGGAACACTATTATCTGACAAAAAGAAGCTACTCAAACGTTACTATTATAATGAAACCATCGGATTATAAGAGTGAGGGAATAGTGAGTGCATGTGTATTTGCACACACACTTGTGCACTATAATATATCATCTCTTGAGATTGGCCACCGTGGCCGAAATCGGTCAGGAGGACACCAAAAATTGTTTTTTTTTTATTCTATATTTTGTCCTGTTTGTAAAAATTGTCACCGTCAAAGCTTGAAAATGTATATATAATGTATAAGTTAAGATTATAACATTATCCTACAAACTTCGAACTTCACAAAACATATTACTATCACTCACACACACAAAGGATCATTGTAGGCATTGAATATATTATTATAAAATTACTTCATCCAAGATTTCGTATCTTTTGTATAAGAGTAACCAAAGTCTGAACCCACGACACAGTTTGATAAAGGCTTCGGGGGCACTATTTAATATTTATGTGTTTATTTTGTACGTTTTGTACTTTTGTGCTCTCAGACCGACACATTATTTGAAGTGAACTTGCGCACAACTGCGTAATATTGTATAAAAAAATAACAAAAGTAACCACATAATAAAACATCTAAAATTTTAAAATAGAAGCTATGGAAATTAGTATTTTGACGCGAGCGAAGCCGCGGGTGAAGCAATCGTTATAAATAAATTAATTGTTTTTATGTCAAGACTCCCTTCATCAATCCAGCGTCCTTTTATCGACATTCCAAATATATTGAATGTTAGAAAATCAATCCTCGTGGGGATTATAGGATCAAGGCGTCACTGTTGCAAAGTACAACGTATTTCTACGTGAAATCACCTCCAGATGTCAAATAGACTTATTATTTTATCAATAATTCGAATATTTGATGACACAATGTTTATTGTTGTTTGTTTATATATAACAAGCTTATATATATATATATATATATATATATATTAAGCTTTTAGACATGAAAACAGTATACGTATTACGTGCACTGTACATTATCGTGTTCTGAGAGCTATTTATTATTACGTCTATGAACATCAAAAAGCAACAAAGTAAAAGTTTACTTTGTTGCTTTTTGATGTTCAAACTAAACTACAAAACGTGATACAAGTTTTTTTAAACGAGTATATTTTTAATTTACAAAGTTATTGTGCTTAACATACACATTACACTTAACTACTCCATATGTTATTGCAAAATATTAAATGATACATTCGTTTTCAAGTCGTTAACATTTTTTCAAGTGAAAAATAACGTAGCACTTTTCTCTTGAACGGTACAGGTAATGTATAGGAGGTGTAGCGCCCACGAGCGCCCACGAGCGCCCACTGCCATTGTGTCTCGCCACGCACAACAGGTATATTGTGTGCATAATACTGAGCTGTTTGTTTACGACTGTACCTACGATGTACGTCGAACGACGTGCACTTCGGTTATGATCTCCTGGTACTTCAGGTGGAGGAAATCTTTGAATGGTATTTTTCATCTTTTGTCTGTCTATTTATTTTATATCATTTATAAAATTATAATCAGATATGATTGGACAAATGTTTTTTCTCTTTGGATTTATTTCGTTTATTAAAAATATGTAAATAAGTAATAATTTACTTCCTTGGTGAAGAATTGCATAAAATTAGATATTTTTGATAAATAATTAACTCTCAAACTTGTCCTAATTTTGTCCTGTTTAATGGAAACAGGCGAAATTTACAAAACACAGTAAAGCTTCTTATATAAACGTGTACATATTATATACGTCAGAGATATTTTATATATAGAATAATATTTTTATAAATTGATTATAGTCCAATATGCGTTATATTTTAACAAATTTCTTGGAATAGTAGGACCAGTGGATAGTACACGTGAAACCCTAAGGTTGGGTTCAAATCTGGGCAGGTGCCAAGCATCACCAGTTTCATGTGCTCATATTTTGTGTTTATATTTCAATGGTCAAGGAAAATTTCTTGTGTCGGCTAAATATATGTATCCACCAACGCGCATTGGAGTAGCAGGATAGTGAAATAAACTCCAAGCCTTCTTTAAGGATGAGAACGCTTTCTTTGCCCGGAAGCGGAACAATCATTACTTTTATAAGCAAAGAAAGAAAAATACATGAATAGAGACATCTAATACAGTTTATTTATAAAGCACAAAGTTATAAATAGACTGGTTGGTCGTCCTACTTAAAATGGGCCATATATTAATACTGCAATAAATAAAAGGCGTTAGCGGTGACTGGAACATAAATAACGAAGCTTGTCTATAGAATATGACAGACGATAACGACCATAAACAATAGAGTGGTGATAGCATAGATAACGCACTGATTTATTGTGAACGCGTAGACTAAATCAATTACGATGTCTGATAGGGTCTCTTTATAAGTACAAGGATAATCAAAATTGCTTATTACATTTATATATACCAATGATTTTCAAAATGTATTAAAATATTGTAACTTGAAAATAATTAAATTAAATTTAAACATGGCTAATAAGTTATAGAAATTAATAAAATATAAATTCCAAAATCTTGATAATATCTAAATTAAAAAATGTAACATTGTTTCTTATAATACAATCTATTCTTACCTTTAAGATTTAAGGTCATTCGAGTATTCAAATAGGATCTTCAAAATGATCTGTGCCTGTATAAATACATTTTAAATCCAAATTAAATCCATGACCTATTAAAGTTTACTTAGCCATTTCAATTTGCTAATAATTATTTTCTCTTCCCCAAGTCCAATGTACACACAAATTTCCTGCAAACACGAATAATGTAGAATGCGATTTGAAGAAATCAATTATGAACATTGAAAGAAAATTCAATACAGCAATGGAGCACACGAACAAACCTTTGAGGGCGATAATTCTAAAACGCTTCCTTAATTCGAGGTTAGATGCTGACAGACAGTTAGATGCTGGTCCTATAATTATTGTTGAGAAAATTTCAAACGCTATGAGAGTTTGGCCGCATCGCTCCATCTGTCGGTGTAGAATATAAACATCGCTGACGTATCCCCCCGCGCCTCCTCGCCGACTAGTATTCCGCGCTCCCTCGTTCATTCACACGTCTCCGTCAGGCTCTTCGGTCTAGCGAATCAGTCCCTCTCCGCGCGTCGCCGTGTGAATACGCTTCAACTTGCGCGTTTGTTTTCGTAACTACCGCTATCATTTGTTTCAAACAATCGCTCAGCTGACTGTGACTTACCACTACATGACTGGAAAAGTGTTACTAAAGTAATAGTTAAGTAGATCCACCTCGTGTCGAGTGAATTAATCGTGAACTGTGAAGAAATCTTCTGAGTTGAATGTAAAAATATACGCGTCGCAGGGACCGTTCCAACGCGTGTTGATCGATACTTTTAAATGATAACATGGATTCAATTAGGTGTTGTTTAAGACGACGGTGAAGTTTGTGAAATTATTAGTGTTGTGTTGTGAGTACGAACTCTGCTGTTTCGAATAGCGGTGAGTTTATCACGTATTGATTTGACGTATTCGTTAGTGATAACGTGTCGGGATTTGTTTTGAGCGATAAGTGCCGTGGAGTGAGATACGCCAATAATACCTTGCATACATGTTCCAAAAACGATTACAATCGATCCGATATAACAAATCGGAAGGCCGGTAGTTTGTCCTTCAGCGCGTAGGCAACAAATAACACTTATATCTCTATTGAGATGGTTCTTGTATTACTTGTTTACATTATAATTAAATAGAAGATTACAAACGATTATTATCTTTTCTATATGCCTTTTGATTTTGTCACTAAATCGTTGCTTGAATAAACTTTATAAACGTATAGTAATTTCTCGTAAAAATCTTCACTGAATTATCCATAGTAAATGTTATGCGAAGAACATTCGCCTTTCCAAAACTATAAAAGTAAATAAAGCAACGGAACGTTTCGTTAAAATTTAAATTTTATGGAATAAGGTCGTGGCCTTTGAAGAGCGAACGAACGAGAAGAAAAATAAAATTGTTTATACCCAAACAACCGGATACTGCATCAAAGATATAAACTTAAGGCGGGGTGCACATAGTGCAACGCACTCTGCACCTGAAGCAAGCCACCAGATATAATGCTACAGCGACACCAATGCACTTTCTCATTTGCAAGTCGAAAATAACCACGGCCACTGACTCACGCCTTTATTTATGATTACCTCCACTTTCCTTGCTATTCTTCCTGTCGATTATGGCATTAATATGAACGATCGCTATTTATCACTCGGATATCAGTACAATAACGAAATTATAGAACCTTATTCGAACTGCTTTCGATCGAGATTATTACGTTAATTTAATTATGAGATTAATTGCTTTTGAATTAGCTTAAAACCATATGTCACATACCTTTATTTCTCACATATTTACTGCAGATCAGCTTACAAAAATATTGTAACGTTTAATGTGTAGAACATTCGATGAACATTTTATTGAATTTTACAAATTTACATTTTGTTATCGTTTTAAATAATCTGTTCAAACACAAAAATATAACAAAACATGTACGTTATATATTTTAAAATTTAAAAATTAAATTGATGTGCATAAAATGATTTTTAGTTACATAGAGTAACACAAACGAGACTTATAAAAGCATCTAAAAAAACAGTATTAATCATTCTATAAAAAAGGATCTAATTTTATCAAATAATATTTATGTTATTGTAAGTTCCGCACCACAATTCATAAAATGTTCAAAAAATACGTATGTGTGTATAAGTTAATTATGATTAATAATTAAATAATGGTGTCATCCTTGAAATATATACAAAAATATCTCATAATAATCAGCCTATTGTCTTTTATACTATCTGCCATCAAAAAAACTATGGCGGCGTTTGAATAACGCGCCCACACTCAACCTCCGCGAAAATATTTAATATATATTGTACCTCGTACCTCGTAGGTTGTTAAAACTTTAATTTGATCGTAACCCGCCCGTTCTGACTGAGACGTATTTCTTTTACGAATGTTTTATATCTATTTAACACTTTATCGGCTTTTTTTATAAATATTATCAACTTCATATATTGCCACCTAGAATTTGGATTTTGTGCATCGTTTAATCTGCAGAAATGTTATATTAGTGATAAGGTACATATTATTAAAAATTAATTAAATGCTAATAAAGTCATATTATCCAATAATAAAATAAAACTAAGTTAATAATTTTGATTACAAAATTTATATAATATATACTTCTATCTATTCAGACGACCGCTGACTAGGTTTCGAATTTAAATCCACCGTGAGCCACGGGACTTTAATGTAAGAATTTCTACCGAGAACCGAATACAGTTTTCGTTATGTTTTCCCTTAGCGCCGAACAAAAGATGAATTACATCCAAATTAAAATTGAAATACTCCGAAGTACTTGTCATCTTGTCAGAATTTGAACCCGCGACCTTAATGATCACGCGTCATATTCGCTATTCACCTGAATTGATGAGAAATGTTCTCGATCAAATAAATCGTAACTGACAATCCTAATCAGAATTAAATACCGAAATAATGAAAACAAACTTTTATCGTATTACTCTCATTTGAAAACTATTTCGCTAAACGTTGCACGTTATACAAAAATACGGGCGATAAACTTTGGCACTAATCATGTTTTAAATACGCGAAACGCATCGTTTAGTCGGTAACGGTCCGTAAAAGTAAATAAATCGTAAACATATACCCGTAGTGTATTAATGAGAGTGTGCCTAAAACCTAATAACAACAATCATTGTTCATTCTGTTTGCATTCGCGGGCGTGGGCGCAACTATGAAAACAACTCATAAAGCACTATCGAATAAACAATCCCACGAGATGGTAAACGTTACGTTACTGCTTCGTATTATCTAACACCTCCTAATTACAGGTACGCATTAAACATACTTAGTACTTATTTGAACGGATATAAAGCGGGTTCGGCGACCGACGCGGAGTCGATGGCTATCATAGCACAATGCGATCTTTGTCTCCATTATGGGACCATTTACAAAGTGTGCGCATAAATTCACTGTCGTAATACGTGAACACGAGTTTTAACCCATTACGCAGCTAAGCAGTGAAACGGTAATCATAGTTTTATAGTGAAAGCATTCGTCTAAGAAAAATACTGGAGCTATTAAGCTATTAACAATGTCCTTTTTTGTTGAATTTACAATCATATGATTATTCTAGTATAACGCAATGTGTACAGGAGATGTATTATTATTATTTTTTTTTATATAGAATAGGAAGGTGGACGAGCACATGGGCCACCTGATGGTAAGTGGTCACCAAACGCCCTTAGACATTGGCATTGTAAGAAACGTCAACCATCGCTTATAGCCAATGCGCCACCAACCTTGGGAACTAAGATTGTATGTCCCTTGTGCCTGTAATTATACTGGCTCACTCACCCTTCAAACCGGAACACAACAATATCAAGTATTGCTGTTTTGCGGTAGAATATCTGATGAGTGGGTGGTACCTACCCAGACGAGCTTGCACAAAGCCCTACCACCAGTAATATCTGATGAGTGGGTGGTATCTACCCAGTATTATTACTGTGCAGGTATAAAACTTTATTCTGTAGCACTAATATAACTAACACGATAAGCGCAACAAATTTCAATATATAGGACTTGTCTGAGAGTCATAGAAGTTTTCAGAACATTCAAATCTATGTAATAGATGTTATTAACGCGCGAAACAATAGCCGTCTATAATATTTTGCATTCGGAATATTCGTTTTCAACAGTTTTTATTTCACTCTGTGCCACATCCGCGTTAAAGGGAATGGTTGAACGAGTTATTCCGAGAGCATCTTCCCTTTATGGTAACGATATAATATCAACGCTAGTTACAAAGACACGTGACAAACCAGTTTTTTTGCACAGCACGTATATGTACGTTCCGAAGTAATGAATGTAATTTGAGCAACATAAAAACTCGCGTAAGTAGCGGTTCTGCATAAAATTAACTACTTGGCTATAAACAATGGGTATTCAGGAAGGCAAATTAAAACACTACGGACTTGTAACAATACGGTGAATTGTCTAGGGGAAAATGTACTCAAGATGCAGGAAGGGATTTTTTACGACAGTTTTATCTCAAAATGTGTGGAATACATAACTATAACGAGATGTTTAATGGCCAGAAACGTTGCTGACTTCCGAATAAAAAAAGTGTTCAACGCACAGAGTACACCTCCAACTCGAAATGCATTCTACTCGTACTAGTTAACATTTAGAATTAGGGCTCTAGTGTATGAATATTGTCTATTAAATGTTTAACAGAAACCTAATAACTTAATTACCTTTAGGATTTTAACATTTACTTTGATTGAAGACTGGAAATAAAATATTTAGCACAAGTATCAGGAGAGAATAGAAAAACAATAGAATTAAAAGAGTTAATTATACAATAAGATTTAAGAATTCGTGACGTAAATGTATGTAAAGAAAAATAAAGTATATAACAGCGTAAATGTTCTCTCCCGTCAAGGAGATAAACGATATATATATATATATACAATTAATAGTAAACTGTGTATTACAATCTAGGATGAATTGTAATATATGAAAGTATTCGTGTAAAATTAATATCTATACCAATGAATAAGTATTTTTTTATAATTCCTAAATGAATAAACTACCAAACAAATATACACAAAACTTATACCAGAAGATGCAGCGCGTTTCGCAGAAGATTTTATTAAATATTATTATATGAGTGTGTATTCTGCGCGTGGCAGTTTCAGTTTCGCCCGCTTTGAATTTAGACTATTGACGTGACAAGAGGGAATTTAATGTTCTTGTTTTAAATAAATAATGGAGTTATTTTCATGAAATGCTTTTTATTCTGAATGTATTAAACAATTCCTCTCAGATACAGCCAGTTGTCACACGGGTTGCGATCACACGACCAAATTAACGATACATAGTCGGGCTGCCCGCTGGGCGTCGTCCGTCGCGTCTCGGCCTCCATTTATCATATTATTTATACATGCACCGGCCACCCATAGCTTACGGTACTACGCGCATTGAATTTTACATTTTTTTATAACTTACTTTGTATAAAGCCATATATTAAAACATGTGATTGAAATTATACCGCTGTGTGCATATCAACTCCAGATTTCTTCAATGTGAAGAATTTTAACGTTTTTCAGAATCCAACATAACTTAATAAATATTTAAATGTTACTGACTTATCACCAGTCGGTTTGTTTACTTCCTGATTACTGTATCCATAAGCAACACGGCTATCTTCTCTTGACTACAATTTCTATAAACGATTTTCCCAAAGCTAATTGTCATGTGTATTAATCGCAGCTAATCAATTGTCATTTGAAGGCCAACCGAATTATCCGTCTTCTTCGACACAGATAAATAAAATAATATATGAAGTGAATGTATTAATCATTAAAATTGATATGTATTAATCATTAAACTTTGAAGTGCCTTCTAAGCAAATATTATAAAATATTTCTATAACAATCGACTAAGTTATATAAACAGAGGTCCACAGTATCACATAACGAGACATTTGTTTCGTTTCATCAACACGTGCGTTCACAATAGCTGCTTATTAAATATTCGAATCATAATAAAACGCTAATCGACGATGAGACGTGTATTTAAAATAAAAAAAAAAACGTTAGATTATAAACTGTAATGAATTAATTGGTTTTATGATGAGTATAATATAAAATTATTTTTTATGGTCATTGGTATTATAAACGAATGTTTTAAAACTCTTGAGTTTTTTTTTGTATTTATAGATTAATATTATAATCGATAAACAAATAATTGTTTTTATTTGCAAGTTAACAAAAATCTAGGAGATCGTTGTCAACGTGTTGCGTTTTTTTATTTATAACTGTAGAATCTCAAAATGACTTCGTTTTTTTTATAATAACTATTTGCCTTTGTGTAATGAAAGATGGATTGGATGAAGTTGAAGGTAGCGGGCGCGCATAAATTCAAATAAAAGTTCGCAAAATCCTTCATTAAATCGCTGTTACGTTACAAATCTGCGTCTATAGTAAGTCATTGCCTTGTAACGTACTATAACATTTCTATAACGTTTTATTATAACTAGTAATGTATTCAAGTAACAATAAACAAAATTTTACGATTACAATTATTTTTTTATTATGTTCCTTTAAGACATGTGCGTCTTGCTAGATTGTTTTCTTTATATTACTTGCATTTTTGCTACGAATTCATATATAAAAATTAACAGCTATGTACTGGTCTACATGTGTGTCTAATAGAATTATATATACTACAACTATTATGATACATTCAATTTATTATTTAATATAAGCCAGTGTAATTACAGGCACAGGGGACATAACATCTTAGTTCACAAGGTTGGTGGCGCGTTGGTGATGTAAGCGTGCCAATGCCAATGTCTATGGGCGTTGGTGATCACTTACCATCAGGTGGCCCATATGCTCGTCCGCCTTCCTATTCTATAAAAAAAGTAGCATCATTAAGTTGACTATTGTAGTTTAACTCGTGGTTTAAAATTATTTTACGAGCTATAAGTAAATTGATATTGTTCGTGCATACATTTTTTTATTGAATTGGTATTTTTTATTTCTAATTATTAAACTATTCAACATGAACAATTTAATTTTGATTCAAGTTTTAACATTTATCTGAAAGTGTTTATCGCTTTTATTTGACTTGTATGCGATGGAGTCTTGCATCGGAATTTCAAACCAGTTCCAACGAACTTATTGAACTGAAATTTTGCACATAATTTTGGAGTTGTTAACGCAATCTATTGGTAATTTACGTACATAAATTAAAAGAATCAAGAGGTATTTTTTATAAAATAAAATATATCTTTTTACTTAAAAATAATTGAGAGTAAAGACTAATTACTTTATATATGTATGTTTAAAGGTTTTTAATCTTGACAAAACAATAATCATTTAGCTACTTATAATCCGTTAAAAAGCGTTGAAGTACCTATAATATATCAATATACATAAATGTTAAGTAATACGACCTTCTTTATTGCCAATTTGTTATCAATCTACAATTAATGGTGATACTGTAAGTTGTAATATCTATGATTTACTTGTTATTATCTGCTTAAACACGAAACAGATAACAATCTCATCCATATTAATGACACGAATATAATTCGGGGATTTTTTGGGCTTTTCTATTTTTTCTTAATATAGAATAGGAAGGCGGTCAAGCATACGGGCCATGGTACGGGCTGATGGTAAGTGATCACCAAAGCCCATAGACATTGGCATTGTAAGAAATGTTAACCATCGCTTACATCACCAATGCGCCACCAACCTTAGGAACTAAGATGTTATGTCCCTTGTGCCTGTAATTACACTGGCTCACTCACCCTTCAAACCGAAACACAACAATACCAAGTACTGCGGTTTTGCGGTAGAATATCTGATGAGTGGTGGTGGTACCTACCCAGTAAATTCTATGATTTGGGTTACTTATATAGTATTTACATATTTATAATTATGTATACATGTCTCAATATTTCTTACAATATTGTAGATTTCCTGACAGTTTTTTTTAAAACCGCTATCGTGCTACGTAATTTATATATGAAAATTAAAAAAATATGGATTGGAACCAAACTATCCGTTTTCACTTATCTAATAAGAAAAAAGAATTGCCTTACTTTTTGCGTTTTAATATAAAAATACTACTAAGTAATATAGTTCTGGTAATCAACTATACAACAATACAATCGCCAATTTGTTTCATAATAATAACAGGTAAAAGTTATAATAAAAAATAAATTAATCAGAGCGTATAATAATTAATTTTACGCTGAAAGCTTGCCGTTCATTGGAACCAATAACAAGAATGTTCACAACGATAATATTAAACTGGGACACTAAATGCTCAGCGGACAGGCGGTGATTGTCTTGATTTCTCAAACATGAGAAACGATCGCAGATGATATAATAGAACTGAATACGTTTGTACACCAAATGTATAATAAAAATTTATTTAAAAACAAATATAAAAATAACGCTTTGTTTTATGAGAAGTCGGTTTTATCGCTTAAAGCGCGATCTCTTCCACAACCTTTGGATAAACACGACACGACACGATTGATAAAGCGATTGATTGTTATATTATTATAAAAACGATCTTAAACAAAGGAATCTCAAATTATTTATTCTTACAACTAACAAGAAATTTATTGTTATTGGATGCATTGCAAAGCGTTTGAAACAGTAATTGTATCTGAACAACGAACCTAAACAAATTAGAAGTCATGAATAGCAGGCAATGCTGTCGAGAAGAGGTGATCGTCTGATGATTTATTTGTTTACATTTTTTATTTGTTAGCAATGAATAAATCTTACACATTATCCTATCCAATCACCCTCGCAACGAAGGTAGCTGCGGGCGGAGCTAGTGAATAAATAACGTAGCAGCAAAGCCATAAATTACGCGACGCATAGCGTTGGCACATATCGTATATGTATAGTTGAACCCCGAAATTACTTTAAGCTTTGCTTTAAATAAACACATCGTTTATAAAATTTAAATATATATATATTTATTTACATAATATATAGGCATTACATTTAAGCTCATTAAGTATATAGTCCTAACCATCTAAACGTATAAGAAATAAATGTAAACGCAATTATATCCTGGCATATGTTCAATACAGATAAAAGATAAGTCCGCGCTATTTACAAACTAAAACCTTCACGGAGTTTCGAATCGGCAGAAACACTCGAACACAATAAATTCCAATAGCTAAATAAAATAGAGCAATATGTAATTCATATTCCAACTTCCACATTACACTATCGATATCGAGTAGGCACTAGGCAATATCAATAAATCATCGAGTCGATAACGTCTCGTAATTAAACGGGCGAGCATCCATCACTGATAGCAACACTTTCGTCATGTTGCGTTACATATGTTCTGATAAGCACTAGAAATTGGTACAATGAGTTGAAAAATCTTCAATTTTACTTAACTGGTCGAAGCTCCTCACTAGCTCTCCCGGCATTATATATAAACGCGGTTCAGGGAGTGATTAGTTAAACAATGTTGTCTTCTTCTATTGAATGTCCAATCAATGGTGACAGAAAGAGAAAACTGAGTTAAACACCCGCTAAAAACGTTTATAAGTAAAACTGACAAAGTTTCGTAATAGACTATTGAACGAATTAAAGTTTTTACAAAAATATAAATAATATCGATACAGGATTTAAATTCGCCTCGAGTATTAAGCGTTTTTACAATGAAATACAAATTTATAAATGTTATTAAACAATGCGATAGTCAAATGTTTATTAATGCCATGAAGATAGGCTAGGCCTTATGGTAAGTGGTCCCCTCAATACACGTCAGGGGGTGCACAATGCCAGCTGTTACAACTGTACTTGTTCACTCACATTTACAACTCATTCGAATTAATCTCCCGTGATAAATGTTTTAAAATCTCAATAACCTAGTCCAATTGCGTTTATAAACATGTCACTTAATAACGGTAAAAGTAAACTGCCGAACAGAGGCCCACCGCACCTCTTGAGGATGTTAGCTTACCCCACCACGCTGTTCTAATGCTGATTGGTGGATAAACAGAATGATGTAGCAGAATATCAATCTAGAGTAGCTATTGTTTCTTCTCGACACCTAAAACAATAACTTGCAATTCGTGATTCAAAAATTATTTTCAAAACACATCAATATTTTTTATTTTTATTTGCGGTTATAATTATAAAATCCTTTCCTAATCATTGTACAGGAATTCTTTGCAATGTCCAGTGGATATTGGAGTGTTTGATAAAGATTATTTTCGTACGCGATACGTTATCAGCGACTGTCAAGTTTATCTGGCAATCTGGCCGCTCTACACGCTATACCTTGTAACTACACCGTTACTACTTTACGATATGTAACCTACATGCTATAAAACTCGACATTCAATCTTAGACTATTTATATTGCTGGTAAATATTGATGGAGATAGGCAAAGCTACTGTGTAATTGTCGAGTGCGAGCATTTGCTATCAATAATCTTATTATTTTATTCATACATTCGCTTCACATTATTTAAATGGTTATACAAATATGTAAGTTGCACGATTATAGTTCGACATATTATATTATTAAAATACAAATAGTTTTTGATTATCTAAATCTCTATGACCGATTCAGCTTGTCTATGCTTGTCCTAATCCAAGTACTAAGCTCCCGTAATGTCAAATATCATAACGGCCGTTTATGTGGCTTAGTCGTGATGAAGTACTAACAGACGTACAGACAGCGTTACATTTATTTTGAGAAAAAATAGAACAACTACAGAAATACAATTGATTCGTCCTGTATTATGTACAGAACTCTTTAAGAAACGTATCACTGAAATAGGATTTTTGGCGCTTGAAGTAGACTTTACATAAGCATATTTACATAAAAGTTAAAGCATATGAGTGCAGTATTATAACATACAGAGAAGTTAGGTAAATACAACCCGAGTGTTTTCAATGAAGGATAAATCTTACCAATATAATATTATAAATTAGAAAGTAAGTATGTTTGTTTGTAACGCTTTCTCGTCTTAACTATTCAATCAACTGTCTTGAAATTTTGCATACGCGTTGTCAGGGGTACAGGACATATGGTTAAGCTCACCTAACACCCTGCACAAACGCGAACAAAGCCGCGGGCGGGAACTACTAACTAGTATTTTATACAGGTGGTTAGTTTTTAATTTGACTATTATACATAAATATTATGATTGTACATATAATACATAAAATTAAATTTATATTTTTACCTTTACATATAAACCGTAACAGACTGTAAATGTCCCACTGCTGGGCTGAAGACCTTCTTTCCCTTTTTTCCCTTTTTGAGGAGAAGGTTTGGAGCTTATTCCACCACGCTGCTCCAGTGCGGGTTGGTGGAATACACATGTGCCAGAATTTCAGTGAAATTAGACACATGGATGTTTTCCTTCGCCGTAAAGCACGAGATGAATTATAATTACAAATTAAGCTCATGAAAATTCACTGGGCCATCTCGGCTGTGTAAAATAAAGTATTAATTTTATATAGTTCCGAGTCAAAGTACATATAAAGTATTATACGTGCAATTAAAATGTTACATACGTAAACTGTCTTTATAAAAACACAAGTCATCCTACTTAACTCAGATCCACGTCTTTTGTTGCTAGGGGAGCTTTCCCCAGTGATTAGAGCACCCCAAGGCCTTCCCTTACATTAATATTATTCAACGCTTGACCCTCGACAGTCCAGTTAAAGAATACCACTATATGAGCTATTTCATAATTAATTCTGCAGCCCACACTTGTATTAAATAAATTAATCAGTCACCTGTCAAAGCTGTAAAAAAATATAACGGGATTCTGTTAATGTACTACAGCAGTATGTACGTGAAATACACACATATATATATATATATATATATATATATATATATAATTCATCGTCATATATGTATATTATTAGAGCTAGTATGTAGAGTGGTTGAAATTCTTTCTGTTCACATATATGGCCGGGCACAATTCAATCGATAACAATGTTATACTTCTCTTTGAAAAGTGAGTACTTAAAAAATTAACGATTATTTTCGAAATTCAAATTTGAATATTTATTGAGCAGCTAGTTGACATGAACCGAGACGACGCAGTGGTTAGAACGCGAAAATCGAAACCGATGATTGTGCTTGCCCGTGTGGTGAGTGAGCACATCATAAAACATCGTCATGAAATCTGCATATTATATCTAATTTCACTGAAAATTTGGCTAATTTGTATCCACCAGCCCACATTGGAGCAGCATAGTGGAGACGCTCCGAACCATTTGCGCGAAAGGGAAAGATTTACAGGCTGTTACTTTATCTAGTTAGGATAAAAAAACCCGTGGCTAGTACAACTCCTTTCGGTTGTAAACTGAATCCTATTTTTCCAAACTAAACAACCTTGCAGGCGAAGTCGATGATATTGTTAAACAGCTATTTATTCTTATTTCTGATGAACATATTATTATGTTTATGGTTTCATGGACAAATTAATAACAACCTGTGGACTTTTTACAATATTTAAATATACATAAATAAATATCTCTATACATAATACTACTTCTTATTGGAATTCTTAAATAACATTTAATTTAATACAATTTCAAACAGTTGACGACTTGAAGAATTTAAGTTATGTAATTAAAACTTGAATACCATTAGTCAGTAAAATATATGAATATTGACACTTAAGTTTGACTTTTAATTTTTTGTGTAAAACTTATCCAATTAACTTATTGAAATAATATCGCTTAATTAGTACATAGCTTAACTGATGCGTAACAGCTAGCCGGTTTGAATCGTAGACAATGACTTCTAAATGCCAAAGCGTTACACAATTCTCGCGGTGGTCGCTAAGGCCCGTTGTCGCCAAAATGTCACTCCCTTTTGTTTCAAAATTCCCTTTTTTCGTAGTTCGTATCGATCCCCGCAGGTAACCGGGAGCGTATGATTTATTGCCCGCTTGTTTGTTCAAATAATCCATCCCTGGCTAAGCCCTCGCAAGAGAATAACGACGCTAAAATTATAATGCTTAGGACGTTTTTCCTGCGCTCGAAGGTCACATCTCGGCCTAATGGCAGGATAACGAAAATACCACGTGTCGATATTCACAAAAGGACTAAACTCTATGTGAATTTATCGCAGTACTAAATCGGCGCGACGATGTGAACAGGTACGATTTTATGGCTCATTTGACCTGCTACAATTTATATTTAACTATTACAAAGGATATTAAGAATATTCGACTATAGTTAAGACTTGGTCGTTTACATTTATTTATTACTCATAATTTTTGTTTAATTTAAACTCTCACGCCCGCGTACAGAATAAACACCGTTTTAATATCTATAAATATTTGAAAATCTGTTAAATTTAAATGTTAAATAATATTCATATCATTTTTATTATAAAAACTCGCACAAAAGTTTTATCCGCCATGAAATGGCTATAATATTTCAAACAAATATTATTGTTATTAACTATTCCGATTTCAAATACGTTATTTATTGAGGAATTTTCGGCATGTCGAAAAAGTTGCGACGTGATTTCGACGCGTTTTCTTCGTGCGCTGGGACCGTAATCATTCCGAAACACGTCGAGAAGAACTCGATAAATAAAGTAAAACCGGAATAGGTAATTGTATTATTATGATTTCGTTTTTTATACATAAACAATAAATACATAGGCAATAGGGCCACCTGATGGTACTTACCATCAGGTGGCCCTATTGCCTATTGAAATATTATAGCCATATCTGGGCGGTGGTGACCACTTGGTCACCACCGCCCAGAGACATTGGCGATGTAAGAAATATCAACCATTCCTTACATCGCCAATGCGGCACCAACCTTGGGAACTAAGATGTTATGTCCCTTGTGCCTGTAGTGACACTGGCTCGCTCATCTTTAATTTAGTAGTAAGTATATCCCCATAAATGTTAGACAGAAAAAGTAATACCTGAATATAAACCACATTTTATAGATTAAAAAAAAACAACAAGCTAGATCATTCTGTTCCTATCCAATGTAATCCGTCTAATATTTTTTGGCTCAATTTTAAAATATAACCCTGATCACGGTCAATGATTTTTGAGATATTTATTAAAACTAAGAAACGTTAAACATATCATTTGAGAATTAAATTAAGAAAACTAAAACAAAGTAAAAAATTTACCTAGGTGTTCTAGAATGATGCTAGCCCCTAGTGCATTGACCATTAAAACATTTGCGGTAAAGATAAAAGACTCGATATTGTTCATAAAATAGATAAATAAATGAAGAGTTATTTCAGAGCATCGCGCGCTCTGAAGCTGAAAATAAAATGAAACTGAATTTTAAAAATACCGTAATAATAATAGTTTCACTCATCAAACTTTGATATTTACAGGAGTAATAATCACGAATCATTTCTAACGTTCTAAATATGTGTGGTTTAATTAATTGCTGTATTTTTTCACCTGTCGTGCATAGCAATATAAAGATTCATCTAAAGATAAAGGTTTTTTGCTCTCGAAACCCCTTCAAATTTAGGAGCTCCAACAGCCCCGTCCTGTTGTACAATGCGTCATATAGACTCGACACTTCCAAATTATCACAATACAAAAGTTTTAGTTTCTTTTAAATTAAAACAATGACATTAAATTTGTATTATTTGTCGTTATGTTTAACGTTCCTAGTTAGTTTTATGTGATTGTTTCGTTGAAATTGAAAGTGTCCAAAGAGACAATTATTTAAAGTGTTTTATTGCCAACTACAAAATATATTGTTCCGTTTCGCAAACGTTTACTTTTATGGCAATTTCTTGTTTAAAATGTCACTTATTGCCATATCATACAAGGCGAATAAAACTTTTGTTCAGTTTCTATTGCTAAAAATATTACCATAATTATTTAACATTAAATAAAAACGACTATTCATCTTAATGAAATCATTTCACGTTACGGATAAGTTGTATTTGTGAAGCGGAAAATTGAGTTAGTCAGAAAACAGCGCGCTCTTGTGGCCGATTGTCCACTCAACGCTGAACCGCGAATAACTATAATTAAATTTCCTTAAATCTTTATGGCATATCCTATATTTAATATTAAACTCGTCACGCTAAAGCAGAAACACAAACTATTTATTTATTTTATTGTGCGCCAATTAACAAAATATATATAAAAAAAGTAATAAAGGATGTCTCACTGCTGGGCTAAGGCCTGCTTCCTTTTACGAGAAGGTTTGGACTTTATTCCAATAGGGTGCGATGCGAGTTGGTGGATATAAATGTGTCAGAATTTCAGTGAAACAAGACAAATTAAGCACATGAAAATTCAGTCGTGCTTGGCTGGGTTTGAGCCCGCGATCATCGGCTAAGTAGCCACTGGTCATCTCTGATCTATTACCGTTTTAAAACAAACTTACAAAGTTCGTAACAATTATTTTCACTTGGTTTAATACAGATCCATATGAAAAGTAATACGTTTTGACATTTTAGTATCTTGACCAGAAGCTTAAGTTGCGTTTATTACGGTGGAATGATATCCTTACATAAAAGGGATCGAGTTTTGACAATATTTGATTGGCTATTAAAAGTTATTTGTGTTCAAAGCATTCGCTTAAAGATACCGAGTTATATTAGATGTAACTCGGAAATTAGAACCTTTGATAAATATCATTATTACTTTGCAACACCTTCATATAATTGGTACAATTTAAAAAAAAATTATCAATTACTTCTTATTAATATTACTGCGAACAGCAACCATTCCAGAAAGAGAGGTTAAAAATAACAATGTCGTGATTAATTAAATCAATTACTTCATTGAAGTACAAATGATTAGTTCATTGTACTTAAAAAATAATTAAAATTTTAGAATCTCCTACAAAATATACGAATATTTTTTTTCGTTAATGTTTTAATTACATGACCTTATTAAAATTAATTTCGCTTCCTAAGTAAACAGTCATTCACTCACATCATACAGCGAATGATTGTCCCAAAGGACATAAGGGTTGTTCATTTGTCATTTTCTAATTACGTAACAAAATAACAATATTAAGTAATTAGCACGCAATATCAACCCCTTGATTGTAACGTGCGAATCACACTCATTATGAGGTGATATATAATAGCTGATACTATTTGTTTTATGTTAAAATTAAAATATAAAATAATTCTTGAAACATTCTTTGTGATATTAAATTTATTGCACAATGGACCGATGATATGAAAGTTCCTCCAGACCGATTACAGCCACGGCGGCCAATCTCAAGAGAGTTTAGCCAACTACGCAGGAGATATTATAGTGCACAAGTGTGCGCGCAAACGATGGGACGGTAATCCGACACGACCGTAAAGAGTTCAGGCGCAGGACCAACGGCTTTACGTGCTTTCCGAGGCACAGGAGTGTACACACTTCCAACTTCCAGACCCCGGGCTGCTACTGTGAATTTTCTGACAGAAAAACTCAATAACTTTTTATTGGCCCGACCTGGGAATTGAACCCAGGACCTCCGGGTCAGCGGCCTCATATCTAGCCACTAGATTAACGAAGCAGACAAATTATATATGAATAGTACATTATATATTATAAAACATTATTGCACAAACACGCTTTTTAATTTATCTTGTGTGTACGTTAGGGATATAAGGCAAATACATAGTTTAGTGGAAACTATTAAAATTGATTCTCCAAGTTATCTAAATAGTGATTAAAATAAATAAACGATGCTTATAAAGTGTATTGCGCAATATCTTCAATTAGATATATGATTAGGGAAATAAAAATAATATAATTAATTAGTATTTAGTATATTAATGCTTTTGCATATTGCGTTGCAATTAGTCTTTAAATTGGTTTATATACCAGTAATAACGGTATATAAAGTTTAATTTCACCTGCATGAACGATACGCAAAGACTTAAACACGTATAAGACCATGCCATTAATGATGTTACTTTGACATCCTGTGAAAATCCTGTATCATTATAATCAAAATAGCAATTAAATAATGATTACTTTACAGCGATGTAAATTTGATGTGGCATGTCTCATATAGATCGTTAAGGTAAATGCGACGCTGATCACGTATACAGTAATACGTAATTAGACGAGAATAACCGCGTGACTCACTTAGTTAAGATAACCGTGGCGTCAAGTAATACTAGGGCTGCCAATTTATATTGTGTTGAAATAAGAATTTTTTTATTGTTGGACAACTGTAAGTTATTTTATGATTTACTATTATTTCTCGTATGATTAATCATACGAGAAATAATAGTACTATATATAGATATTATATATTAATATTATATTAGTAGATATTAGGTATTATATATTAGAAATAATCTAATACATAATATCTAGTTTAATTTTTATTCATCACTTCTCACGTATCACTTTAGAAAACACTATCGTCTCTTACTTTTATTGTTAAAAATACTTATAGCCTACATATCAATTGATTTATTCAAATAAATAAATTTAAAAAATTTAACATAAGGTGTTATGCATACGAAATGGCTCAGTGACTAAAATCTTATCGAAGCAGAAAAGACAATGACTTTTCATTAATTTCATTTGTGTTTAGATTTCATCTCGTGTTCTTGCGAAAGAAAACATCGTTATGAATATGTATTTGGTGAAATTTTACCGAAACCAACCCGCGTTGGTGACTCAATAAGCTCATTTACTGGCTGTTACTTTAAGTTGGTAACCCTGAACAATATTATGATGGAAATACGCACCGCAGTGGTTCTAAAAACCTTTTTCCGCAGACATTTATGATATAATTAGTAAAATAAAACAAATTAAAAAAGAATACAATTCATTATTAATATTATTTTTATTAAAATTAAAATATTGAAAATTATGAAATATACGTAAGTATTATAATTATATGATTAATTTTAGTATTCGTCATGTATGAATATTACAAAATATTTCAAAATTAATGAAACATTTCGATCAAAATCACTAACTATAGCTATAGTTGATAATAAGCGTACAATACATTTTTTAAACGAATTCTAAAAGAACTCAACACTAAGACAGCACTTCAGCAGATTTCTTCATAAAAAAAAACACAATAAGTTAGAAACGTGACCCAAAACCTAGTTCGAGAGATCTGTCCCCGTGACCGAGCTGAAAATTTTTGTTATTTTTTGTCACTCGAATCATTTCAAACTTAACAAAGGACGTCGCATTATTCGGTCTTTCTGTATACAATTTTACAAACGAGGTCGGTAGTCGGCATTAGCATCTGTAAAGAATGTATATCATGTTAGCCGAAGGCCAGTGACCAGTACAACCTCTCATGTTGTACATCACTGTATATATTAATAATAATAATAATGTAATCAAATTCAAAATATATAAAAATAAATTTATATTTGTTCTAGGCATATTTATGTACATATATTATATAATTGGTATATATACACAGGGCAAAATCAGCCGGATTTACGTAGTAATATTACAACTATGTATATAATTATATATAAATAGAAAACTATATTATATAAGGTATGTGAGACTATAAGCAAATGAATTTCATTTATGTTCCACGAATGCCAGCGTATCGTAAGACATGGTTAATGTCCCCTCACAATGTATATATCTATAAGCACAGGTGCCCACACTCCAGATGGCTCACTCGCTCATCTGCCTTCCTGGAACAAAAAACATCAACCGCCTTTAATTATTAGCATAGTAAACGGGGACATGTAGTATTATTATTAATGAAATATTTTATTACCATCATATCTTAAACGAGCCGTTCATGCGTAAAACAATGGATAATTGCGGAGTTTAATTGCAAGGTTCAATGCACAGATTCATAAACACCCTTCAATCTACTTAAGTAATTCGTTTTGTTTGAACCGTTGCACTTCAATCATAATTGATGGCCTGACTTGCAAAATGTTTTGCATTACACGTATTTATAAGTTACACCACGCCCGACTTCGCTCGGGTAACTCGGTGATAATTCCTTATAACGCGCATTTTAGATTGTTGCACGGTGACGGAAATAGCGATATTAAAGATAAATGTAACGGTAGTAAAACAAATGAGCATCTAATTTATAAAATAAATATGATTATATCTTTATCATAAAACCAATTTGAATTTGCAATTCTAAATAGAATGAAAAATCTTCAAACTGGCCAGTATTAAAAATCGGCAATTTCTCAGATAGTGATCGAAGATAACAATATAAAGATATATTGTTATCTTCGATCACTGAGAGTTTTCTGTTTAATGCTTGAGTTGAATATTGTACCAGACATTATTTTCATAAAACATTATCAATTAACACATTATACATACATTTAATACTCCATGGAAGATCTCAGACGCAATTATATCTAACTTCATCGATAAATATTGTAACCATTTTACTAATAACAAAATATTCATTAATTATCTATATATGAATAGGCAAAACAAAACAATACAGCACCATTTTTTCCTCTGTCAACCGATTGTTTTTCTTTGTTTAGCAATTTTAATGAGCTTTAATGTTTTCACATAAAGCTAGATAATGAATTTCGAGCATTGGGCGAAAACTATATATAAACCTTCCACATGGAGCTAAGTACATATTGCTGAAAGCGAAATGAAAATCGACACCGTAGTAAGGCATACAGACAGACGCAGCGGGGAAATTTTATTTATAATTCATATACAAATAAATATAGATAAATAAACATGTATCATATAATAGTTACAATATCGTAATCGGTAGAAAAGTGTTATACTGTTTTACTGAGTTACAAAACTTTCAAAGAGAAACTTATTTCGAACCGGCGGCGGTAACTTAACGTAAATTGTAAGAATTTGTATAATATTAAATTTATTTTCAATTCACGTTTCATGTTATTTATATTTCACGATTTAATAATAATAATAATAAAACCAACAGAATTTCACTTTATTATTTCTCTAAATTGAAATTATATCAAATTAATTCCACATTACCATGATAATAAATAAACAAATAAAACAGCCTATAAAAATGAACGAACGAAATTGCATATCAAAGAACGAACGGAGGTCTCAGGTTAACTCGTTTGAACAAACGTGCAACTACTGCTACGATAAAACAAATCTCGCTGAGTGTGCGGAGATTTTATGTCCTCAGCGAACTAGCTGGGCATTGACCAGTGGACCAGCGTTATGGAGGTGTCGCAGGATGCCATGGGCCGTAAAACGTGCGATAGCGTCAAAGCTTTACGACTTCGAAGCGGTTTCCGATGTGGGCTGAACCGCAAATAACAATAACGCACCAGCAACCCTTCAACTGAAATAGAAAAATAAAACAAGTAAACGCGAACAAAATCACAAAACCTAATTCGAGTACGAGTATTATATTGTTCTTTGAATTTAAATTATACGTTTCATAAATGGAGATTAAGGGAAGCATGAGGCGGAATAGTTAGTGTTGCACGCAACAATCATTTGTTAGAATATTTCGTCTCACGCATGAAAAATATATTCACCCCAACAATTCTGGAACTAGCGACGTTCATGGAAATTCTGGTGACTAAGCGAACGGGGTGAAGTCGGTGCAGATAACGGTTCCCTTTGCTTTTAGTATAATTTACATTATTAAGTGGCTCAAAATGTTAAAATTCCACTCTTGAGAATTTCTCGATCTTTTTTATACAGTAAATTATTAATATAATAGTAATTTTTTGCGTTCACTAAAATCGAGGCAGCTAGCCTTATCGTTTACTGTTTTCATTATCAGAGCGGAGTTCGTTTTGCAGGTATAAGGTCACGGTGTGATTGTTCTACCCACGCAATATATTATATTTATACTCATCAACTAACACTGCAAAAATAAATCCAAAATAACCCAAAAAACTAAACGGATATATACTTTCCTGATCTTTTTTCATTAATCTATGAGTCAATTCAATACACAAAGAGGGACATTAACACTTATTCAAATACCTCAATACGTTAAATAGCTTAGACCTAAAGAGAACCGGCGAAAATATCTCAATATAGAATTTAGAAGAGCATTATTTTAAAAGATTGATATCGCGGTTTCTGCTGAACTCTATGATGCCATTATTCGCTAGCTGTTCCCGATATATTTGATAAAATTGTATCCCACAGGCCATATTGGTTGACGTTCATAGTTACTGCTCTGCTCTTTGGGGCTGCATGAAATAACTAAACCTGTATTTTAGTAGTTTATAAACCTTTCGCTGTAAATGGACTATATAGCGCAAAAAGAATTATTCGAACCCGATTGGTTACTGAGAGTAACGCGTTCAACGATACAAACTCTCTAACTTTGTTACATAAATATATATCCGTAGTTATTTACAGTTATTGCGCATATAATTATTACCATCATAAAATAGAATATAAATTTATATATATATAATATATCAATATAAATATGTAAACAAGCAATTTTGATTTATATGTTCACCAGACGTCACGCAACCTAAATCTATGTAGAATATTGTAAACGCGAAATCGACACAAAACGTAAGTGCACAGTAATCGTTTGTTTCAGAATGGCAAATAATTAAATATTGACGTTTTTTTACAAATAATTAAGTAGAAATAATGTACGTAAGTATGTCAATACATAACAAACCCTACACACACACACACTCAAATACGAGTACTAATCTTTAAATCGTTTCAACGAGAATTATAACGAAATCAATTCGTAATGCAGGTGTTGTAATTATAATAATATCTTAAATCCGTCGTAATTCACATCTGCAGATCAATCTGTAGTCAGCTAAAAGCTAACCGGCTCACAGTTGGCTGAACGCCAGCGGATCGGACGTCAACCTTCTAAAAACACAAATACACACCCACCCACCATATAATGACCGCTGTCACCGGAGAGAATGAAAAATTACCCAAAATGTCATTCAAGAGCTTGTCACATTCTCAAAAAAAAAACTGAGTCAAGAATGAAATGGGAACTATTAAGAAACAAATATTTATCGACGAACATGCGCCAGCGTCGCGGTGTCCTTTTTTGATACAACTTTCAAAATTTTCTTTAATTTCTGGATTTTATCATAAGTTATCGATATAGTAGACAGAGTAAAAAATATACCAATGTCAAGTTTTATTCAATAAAGAAAAAGTTTTGAACTTTAAACAATCTCTCACACCAGATAAGAATAGTAAAAAAAACAAATACCTGCCTGAACTGTTATTTAAGGGTGATGTACTAATGATATTTATTACCTGATGTCTAATTTTAATTGCCTCGTCCTAGGTGTCATTAACCTTACTCGATACGGTTTTAAAATCAAATATTTTCTTATTGCACATTTTATTATCACATTAAATTTAATTTACATACATTTCTCAGTGTAGGAAATCTTCTAATAATATCTTTATTGGTCAGCTCTTCAATGTGTATATGAATAAAACAAGCGTAACGTGCCGCAGAGCTGGCCCGCGACACGTCGAGGCAATAAGATCTCGCAAACCAACGGCTATTAGTATTTCCACTGAACCGGAATAAACTGTGCCTTTAACTGAACGATTGTGGTCGCTGTGATAGCGGACCGACATTTTTTTATTCGTATTAGTTTCACAATGGACACTATGATAAAATCGCGGAGATGCTAATACAATTTTTACACTAATTTTAGTTTATCACATGCGTGGCGATGAAAAAAACACCGCGTCCACCCACCAACGCTCCGGAGCATCACCGTGAAATAAGCTCTATTAATTTATTTTCAGATAAGACGGGCACTGGCAAAGCAGTAGCATATTGACGGTCTGTTTCTCTATTAAAATTATATAGTATATGTCTTTAGTTCTATCATTTGTAATTTTAGACAATTAAATGTAAAGATTTTCGTGTCTTACGTATTACACGAAAATCTTTTGAATTTATATTTTTGTATTTTAAGTTGGTGTATATTTGTATAATATTATGAACGTAATTCCTGACGAGACTGATTTATCCGTTATCATCAACACTATCTACATATTATGTAAACATTGTAAAGATTAATTACTTGACAAATTGTTATGAGTTATGAAAAGCAAAATTTTTGGTACATTAAACATTAATATGACTTGTTGCGTAGCTTTAATCATTAAATCGTCTAAAGATTTGCGACAATTAGTTTTTTATAACGTCGTATAAAATTATTACAAGCTCGGATACTTAACTATATTGATATGACACGTTCGTACGTTTCATGACAAAGCTCTCACACAACACATTCCCGCTCACAAAGCTACCACGATCGCTGCCGAGCTCACGACACAGGCAGTGCCGGGCACACGCACTGTTTTACGATAACAAGCATTGTTTATTGTGCGAGCGCCGATATGCCAGCATCGCCATTGAAACTCCAACGAGAATAACTAGTATCGGGAACATTGAGGCCATTTCTAAACGAAGCTGTGTTAGAAGGCTTCACGTGCACAATGTATTGAATAATAATGCAAACGTAGTTTCCGATGCTTCAGGATATTAAAACTAGCTTTTCAGTGTGGTTTTACCAGTATTAAACCTTGCTGCTTGTCTCTTTTGTAATCTTTTTAATCAATATCACTACCTCGTGCTACTTCTTTTTAAATCGGACTCGTAGATATTAAAATCAGCGCGTTGCAACAAAAAATAATAATATGAATATAGAGAATATAATTTTCTTCATATATTTTTTTGGACCTGATGGTAAGTGATCATCCCAATATAAAAACTGGAGTCTGTCATGGCGCCGCAGACCATGGCAACTAAGACGTAGTTATAACACTGGTTCACTTTTAAATTCATATAGTTCGTATTGATTTGTCGCGGTAAAATAATTGACGATAAGTATAGAAAAACGGGCTTTGCAAGACTATATTAAAGTTGATGCATTGATTAAAATAATCTACAAAGTTAAGTCTTCTAACTTATATCTTATAGCGACTCTATAGTTTTTTTTATTTTTATTTCAACTTATTATTTTTCGCCTAAAGTTTAATCTTCATATTTTATTAATTTTATAATTCATATAAATGTGCTTGAAAAACTCCAAAATGCTAAAATAATATTGCTAACTTTTAGATTAACACATGCTGGTTACAAAAGTTTTATTAATTCATTAAGTTGCAAACAAAAACCTTTGCAGATATATGTAATTATTCGTGTCTTTCTTAAGTGTTACAAACAGAAATTACCAACAGTAGAAACACACTTTCTTAATATATACTTATTGTTAGGTTAGGAGAGAGTTTGTTTCCAATAAAGAACAATAAATGTAGTCAACATACATCGGAAATTTAATCTAAATATGAATTATTCAACAATTTATATAAGGCACTATACAAATTTAAAAATAAATTAAATTTCTAATTTGATACTTCTTAAAAGTTCGGACAACATTTTCTTGTTTGGTTATAATATACATTAAATAGTACGTATTTGATATCATCACAGTTGTCTTTGTATTAAATAGTTTTTTAATATATTAACCACGAAGACATGTCAAGGAAGAATAAGATTTCTTTCTTTTAAGCTCACGACAGCTATCCCCAGACGTGGCCACGTGTCGATGCGTCGTGTCGTTAAAAGCGCATTAACTGCCGGCGCGCCGACGGGGTAGCTGAGATACGCGTGTCCTGTCGGGTGACAGGGACAGATATTACATATCTAATTGTAACATCGTCATCATCACACCTTTGATGAAAGTACCCTTTACCCTCGACATGCAATTATAAATACCTGGTGGTAAATTCGCACAATGAAAAGTGATATTACGCTAGCACATACTTTCCTAGCAACTAAATAATACCTTGACAGATTTACAGTTATTATTACACTCGCTTACTACTTATGAAGTAACTTTTTTTAAATTCAATTGCTATACTGTACTAATATCTCTTCTAATCTTAAAATATAATAATTTTTTGAACCTTAAAACTCGTAAATACTTCATGATTTGATGGATGTTTTCACGCAAGCAACTTAAAATGTCTGTCATGTCTCACTTACATACCTACACATTTTAAATAAAAGAAATAATGTTTTAACAAAATATTAATGTTTCGTAAAAACACCACATACCAAATAAATATTCTACTAACTATTTATTCGTTGCTTTTAAGAAAAATTTGTACGTATCTCCATATTTCCGCTTAATAACTAATTAAAATTCAATTACCAACTGACAAACCAGTAGCACTCGTTGCAACCGATCCTTATATGAGCGATCTACCGCATGCTTACCAGTTACAGCACAATGCGAACCGACGTCCGTTTAACTCAATTATCGACCTTTGCATCTTATAATTAAGGGTCATTTTTCGAAAATAAACTTTTGGGCCACCGTAATCGGCTAATCGTCTATATATACACATGGCCTGACTAAAATAAATAATGTCATTTAAACTGAATCAGAATCGTGTTTGTGGATGCCACGTTCCATTTCATAGAAACTTATACAATGTTATTCTTTAAAATTACTGATAATATATTTACAAGTATAATTAATGATGAAGTAAAAAATAATTAATGAATTTAATTTTTTTACAAAATGTGCAGTAATTTTGATTTTATTTTCCCAAAAAGGAATTTCTCCTGACGTTCATTTGATCGGGAATCGTTCGAATATTAATCACTCTGGTTCTGATTCGTGTCTCGTTTGTTGTACTAATACTGAATGTTGACTAATGAATGCTAACGAAGTGCTTCGGTGAAGCACATTCCAACCTGAATTGGTTCTCATTACGGCTCCTATAATTGGTCATTTTTTAAGAATATTTGTTTTATAAAATCATACACGTCTTTTGCATAAATAAGTGTACGATTAAAATTGACTATAAATTATACTTCTCAACTTATATGGTGTATCCGTTTGTTGCAGATGCGATAAGCTTAGTTGCTGAGTATGTGGCGCGCGTGGCGTTGCGCGCTCGCGCTGGCGGCGCTGGCGGCGGCGGACGCGCTGCAGCCGCGGTGCGAGGAGATCACGATACCCATGTGCCGCGGCATCGGGTACAACCTCACCTCCTTCCCTAACGCACTTGACCACGACACGCAGGAAGAGGCCGGCCTCGAGGTAAGGACGAGCTAAAATACGTACTACTATAACCTATCATATTCAATATAGCCAATGTGTTTATGTTGTTATGTTTTTTATAACATCGTGGACTTACTAACCCGATCGTTTTTTATCATTTCAGGTGCACCAGTATTGGCCCCTCGTCGAGATCAAATGTTCCGCAGATCTGAAATTTTTCCTCTGCTCCGTCTATACCCCGATATGTATCGAGGACTACACGAAGCCGCTACCGGCGTGCCGGAGTGTGTGCGAACGCGCGCGTGCAGGCTGCGCGCCGCTCATGCAGAAGTACGGCTTCCAGTGGCCTGAGCGCATGGCGTGTGAGAAGCTACCGCGCCTGGGTGACCCCGAAAACCTATGTATGGATGAAAACGATCGCGCCCAGGAGCCCGAGCCGCCGCGACCCCCGCCGCGCCGGCCATACAAAAAAGACTGCAAGGATCCAAAAAACTGCGAAAGCGGCCCGGCTGCAAGCCCGGGCGAGGCGGCAAGCGACGAGTGCGCGTGCGCGTGCCGGCCGCCGCTGGTGAGCGTGCGAACGCTACACAACGCCAGCGCCACCACCGCCGGCGTGCCCGCCTGCGCGCTGCCGTGCCGCGGCGCCTTCTTCACGCGCGAGGAGAAGGAGTTCGCGGCCGTGTGGGTCGCGCTCTGGGGCGGCCTCTGCGCCGCTTCCACCCTCATGACGCTCACTACCTTCCTGATCGACTCCCAGCGCTTTAAATACCCCGAGCGCCCGATCGTCTACCTCTCCGCTTGCTACTTCATGGTCGCCCTCGGCTACCTCACGCGCCTCGCGATCGGTCACGACGAGGTCGCCTGCGACGGCGCTCTGCTCAAAACTTCGGCAAACGGCCCGAGCGCGTGCACGCTCGTCTTCATACTGGTCTACTTCTTCGGAATGGCGTCGTCGATCTGGTGGGTCGTACTGTCGTTCGCGTGGTTCCTCGCCGCGGGCCTCAAGTGGGGCAACGAGGCGATCGCGGGACACGCGCAGTACTACCATCTGGCCGCTTGGCTCGTGCCGGCCGCGAAGACCGTGGCCGTCCTGCTCGCCGGCGCCGTCGACGGCGATCCGGTCGCCGGGGTCTGCTACGTCGGCAACACCTCGCCCGAGAACCTCAAGAAGTACGTGCTCGCGCCGCTCATCGTGTACTTCGCGCTCGGCGCGACGTTCCTCCTCGCCGGCTTCGTGTCGCTGTTCCGCATCCGATCGGTGATCAAGCGGCAGGGCGGCATCGGCGCCGGCTCGAAGGCGGACAAGCTGGAGAAGCTGATGATCCGAATCGGCGTGTTCAGCGTGCTGTACGCGGTGCCGGCCGGCGTGGTGATCGGCTGCCTGGCGTACGAGGCGGGCGGGCGCGAGGCGTGGCTGCGGCGCGTGGCGTGCGGCGCCGCGTGCGGGCCGCGCCCGCTGTACTCCGCGCTCATGCTCAAGTACTTCATGGCGCTTGCCGTGGGCATCACGTCCGGCGTGTGGATCTGGTCCGGCAAGACGCTGGAGTCGTGGCGGCGCGTGTGGCGCGGCGGGCGCGCCCCTCCCCCCGCGCACCGCGCGCTCGTCAAGGGCGCCGTGTGACGCGCCCCCGCGGGGCCGCCCCCCGCGCCCGCCCCGCTGCCGCCGCCGCCGCCCCCCGCGCCGCCCGCCTCGCTGCCGCCCACGGCGCCCTCCGCGCGCTCGGCGCAGCCGCTGTCCGACTACGGGCCGGTGTAGCTCCTTTCCGGGGACCCGATCCGGTGCGCTCGCGGGGCCCGCCGGTCGACCGCCGATCCCGTTCGCCGATTGACGTTTCGATCGCAGTGATCGACCACCTCGCCACGCCGAGCGACGAGACCGTCGTCGACGATCGACCGTTCGACCGTTCGGTCGAGGAACTTTCGTACCGGTCGTCCCGCCGACCCCTCGGTGCGCCGCGTGACTTGTGCCATTCGAAGGAAACTCTAGAGTGGAGCGTGACCGTTCCGACGCGACGGTGACGCGTGACCTGTGTTCGGACTCGGAGTTGGTACCGAGTGAGTGAGAGTGCGCGTAGTCTAGTCGTAGCGCCGCACGCGCACACATATACGTAATAGTGAGTAAGTCCGGCGGTGGCGTCCGAGCCCGCATCGCTTCTCGAAATTTACAATATTGTAGTTCCACTGCCCTCGAGCGCTTGTAGAAGCCGATGCCAATAAAAATTGTTTAAATATTGATTACATATTGATTTAACGCCTGACATATGCTGTGTCACTTAGTGCCTATCGACGACCACATTTATGCGTTAAGTGACGAACGCTTTTAACATCCAGTATTCTTGTGACCTAAATGGAGCGGGAACTCGCGACCTTGTTTAGGAACGGAAGGAGGTATTAAGTGGCATTACCTGATTAGCGCCACGTTCCCAGAGAAATGGCTAGAATAGAACGAACGTTAGTGATTAATCTATTTAAAAAACTGCTATTCAAATTGCCTTTAGATAAGTTGTAAGACTAAAATTTTATAAATCTCATTTTTAAATATAGTAAACCTAATATAAATATTTCTTTGAAGGTAATTTGAATAGTGAATTGTTGAAATTAAAAATAAAACATGCGATAGTAACCGAACAGTTAATTACTAATGTGCTTGGAACTCTATATTTATAACAGAATCCCTAATATTTGTATAGAAAATTAAATAAGTTTTCATAATCTAAGTCACCCTTCTGTAAATATTGTCATAAGTTGATGATTCATATTACGATCACGAGAACTTTAACATACACATGTAAATTGTAACGCAAGCTCTGTTCAAAGCGCCGTCTGTTGTTATTGTTGCGTTATGTAGGTCGTAGATGGCTCTGTTTCATAATATTAACGCCATCTCGGAGTGAATAGCAATAACCAATCATACTGCCATCTATTATTTAGTAGTAGTACTAATGTTCATGTGATGGCGTCTAAAATTGTACCTTTGACGCCACATGATGTGCAATAATTTTGTATATCTTTATATAATAATGTACCCTAACGAGAAGTGGGATGTTTATGTATACACGGACACCGCAGCCGATAAATCATCATGTAATTTATTTTATATTGTAACTGTAGATAAATAAAGTGACTTTTTTATGTACCAAACTTGTTTGTTTAATATTCTCAACCTTTGATAACACCTGGAACTGGTAAAGTATGAAATTTAAATATAACAAAATACGCACCTTTTTCCCGCCACCGAAAAAGAAACCTACATAGAAATTTGACTAGTGTTTTTAGGCTATAAATATCACATTAAATAAATTTAACTAGCGTAATCAAGTCTAACATAATCAGATTTAAAATTTAATTTTTACTTATTTCGATTATGCATCTAATAGGTTTTTATTTGACTTATAGTCTTTCGTTATAATATTTCATAGAAATATTTTCGCGCCGTCAATGATTTAACAATTATATTGATTTTTTTAATCACTGAATAACCAGCGAATTTTTTTTTACCCTGGCATTAGGTATTACTTTGGCACCGATATTTACACATAGATAAACTTACTTAATTTAACTCCGATAAATGACTAACAATCCAGACATGGTGCCTGATCACTCGGCGCGTAAAAGTACCTGAAGCCAATCACAAAAGGAGTAGAGATAACAAAATACATTAACATTGAATTGAAATATTATTGGTCTAGATCTCTAAAAATATTTTATAATCTATGGTATTCACCATGGACTCTTGAAAAAATAGCGTTTTTAAAGTCGGCTATAAGCTGTCGCAAATAAAATTAAAGTCAATATATGATGTTGTTAATTGCTATAGCGTTGAATTATAAACAAAGATATATTAATCAAGAACTTTATATAAAACATACTATAGCAGTTTTAAGCAAATTTTATGAAATATATCTGCAGTATTAAGTTTTAGTTTTTTCTACTGTTTGCAATTGGAATAGGCTATACATACCCATTTAATACCTATTATATAACAAGTATGATTTATTAAAGCTTGTAGACATTCAACTGTTTATAATTTAAAACACATTCATTTATATATTTCAATTGGTACATATCTTTTATGAAGTGAAGGCGTGTAATAAAACGTACATCAGTCTGTAAATTTTATTTAAAAGACCCGCTATTTTTAAATTGGATACAATTTACAGTATAATATTATTGCTAATTTGAACATCGTTCGTTCGGCTCGACGCCGCTAAACAAATATGAGACAACACCTACAACTATGGACGTCTGTATTATATATAACAAAATCTCGTGTTGTGATAACAAATATTAAAGCTATTGTCAGTATGGAGGATACAGCAGTGTACTAAAATCGCTCATATTTTCAACCACCATTTTCTCATAAAACAAATGATTGTCATGTAAAACTTTAAATACACTGTCCGATAAATGTAACTGGTAACATCTGCTTTTATTTATTAACTTATATTTTGAAAGTTTAATTACGAAAACTAATCATTATCGCTCATATTCGTATTTCCAATGATGAAACGTTCTTCTAACAAAAAAAACTTATCGTTATAATCAATGTATGCTCACTACAATATAACTTCTTAATCTACGGACCTACGCAATAATTTCAACTAGATGGCGCTGTTAAACAATTTTACTCAAACCATCTATTAAACACATCCAAACACTTGCAAGTGATGCCATCTCCTACAACCGCGAACCGTCATTCTCTCCAATCCATCTCGCGTCACCCACAATGCACAATTGGGCATAATCTAGTGAGAAGAAAACCGTTTTCATCAAGGTCGAGCGAAAGTCCCTTTATATTTATAATATTACGTCTAAATCATTTTTACCAATAATAAGTAATCGAACAGAAAAAATATACAACATAACTCTTAGAAACTAGCTCATTATATTCTATCACATTAGTAATTACGTATATCATTTATGGACAGATGTGTATATCAAGATTAATGCTAACTTTACGTCGTTACTTACCAGTAAATTATATATTTTAATTATACGTGTTATTATATATTAGTTATAAATACAAAGGTACTCGTTACATATTAAAATATAAAACCTCACACATCGAAAAAGTGTTTGTTATTGTTTTACAAATTCAAAGATAGGTAGGTAATTATTCATTACAAACAATGATGACAGTTTTCAAGACACAGATAATACTATAACATTTTCATTAAAGTTATGGCAGTATGGTTTTTTCTAGCATTACTACGTTATTAGAACTATATTACACGCTAGTCAAATATATTCAAAATAATATAAAAATCACTAACCCTGATAACAACATATCACATTATAACGGTAATATTCTACAAAGTAGGTATTAATGTAACATAGTATGCAATATGTGTTATGAATTCTATAATAAAATTCTGTACTAGGTTTAATAAAAAAGTCATTTTTTACGATTGCCTTGAATGAATGAATAAATTTATAAGCCAGTGTCTCTCGAAGAGATGTAAGAGTCTTAATCTGTTCAGGCATTTAAAAGTTATGATGCAATAAAGAAACTAACATGTATATATATGAACCCTGAAAATATTACTCTTATTTCGGGCAGTTTTTTTTTTAAATGAAGCTCACGGTAGGCCTTTGACATAACTTCTATCCTACTAGCTCTAATTTTTCAATCCATAGCTAACATAAAATTGACGTTTTGACAACTGTTATTAAAAACTGTCAAATTAATTCTTAAAGTAACTGGCTATACTATTGTCGGACTATAATTATTTAGGTACCGTTTAATTTTTTTATATTATTTATGCGTACCAGTAGAAATATCTGTACTTAAAATTATTTGTTATTTTTTAAAAATTACCTTTACAAAATAGCCATCAACTAATTTTCTGTAAAGCAAAAATTGATCGTCGATTGGGCTTAAACAAGTCTTTAAAGTGATTATTGTTTCAATGTTAATAGTCTCATGATATTATTTGTCATTGTCCCTCTTCAGAGGGACTGTACTCTCAGCTGGTCACGTGACACGGCGTGTAGTACATCTGCCCGTAGTGTAAGGTCTGAAGGCCATGTGATTCCATATCGTTCATGTAAGGATTTTGTGCTTCAAGTTCCGTATGTGTGTGCGTCAGTTGTTGGTAGTACATGTCTTGTGCTTGACTCTCGGATTCAGGGGGTTTTGGTATCTCCTGTTGAGGAGGCTGACCCTGTAATGTTCATATCGCCATATTTACTCAAAATTCATTAAATAGTTTTAGTTTTCCTAAAATGTCATATCGTTACTTTACAAACCAGTACATTTTTACTTTTACAAACGAATACAGTTTAATTGAAATAGGAATATATCATATACATACATTATTTAGTATATAATTACAAATTTACAAAACAACAATTACACAAGCAAGATAATGATGATGATTTCTTCCTGACCGGTTTCGGGTCAATCTCAAGTGAAACTAACGAACTGCGCAGGACATATTAAAGTGCACAAGTGTGTGCGCAAGCGCAGATGCACTCTCTATTCCCTAACTCTCATAATCCGATGGGACGGCAATCCGACACGACCGGAAAGAGTTCAAGCGCAGGACCAACGGCGTGACGTAGTTTCCGAGGCACGGGCATTTACACACATCCAGACTTCGTGCTGCCACTGAAAAGTTTTTGACAAAAATACCCAATAACTATTCATCGGCCCGACCGGGGTTTTGAACCCAGGACACTGGACCAACGAAGCAGTCAAGAGGTTTAAACAAAGACCCGCCTGTACAGAGGTTGTGACTAATCACCTATCTGTAAGGGCCTAATACGCAAAAAAACAGATTATTTACTCACTTAGTTATTACTAATTAAATTGTTATTGACTTCGACATGGTAAGAATTGGTCAGATGCTCGAAATAATGCAGAATTGGCCCTTGCTATCGTAATGAACTGGCTGTCCTGTAACTTATTGACTCTTAATATAGATAAAACGCATTATATGACTTTTGGCTCCAGCTATACTTTACCGGCTACGTCATTTCCTGTAGTCGCTCATAATTGTTCCGAATACCAGGTTCCTTGCAACTGTAATAAAATCTCTCGCACTAAGACCATTAAGTATCTCGGAGTAACAATAGATGAGGGGCTAAATTGGAATGATCACATTCAATCTGTAATTTCACGTATAAGGAAAATAATGTATGTATTTAGATATCTTAGGGCATCTGTTTGTTTCCAGACTTTAAAAACTGTATATTACGCACTTGTGCAGTCTAATATCACATACTGTACCGCAGCGTGGGGAGGTGCTGCTAAGATCAATATACTTCGATTAGAGAGAGCACAAAGACTTTTATTAAAAATTATGATCTCTCAGCCTATCCGTTTCCCTACAGTTAAACTATATAAATCTTGTAAAGTTCTCACAGTGCGTCAACTGTATATACTGCAAACAATTCTTCGGAAGCATAAAAATATTCCCTATAATACTAAGTTTGTATCTAACAAACGCAAAAGTGATACGGTTTGCCAGACCATTCCATTTAAATCAGCGATGGCAAGTCACCAATACAATTATTTGAGCTCAATTTTATATAATAGAATAAATAAGAAGAACAATATTTTCTCACTTACGACTTACCAGTGTAAAATTCAAATGACCAACTGGCTTCTCGATTTGGGCGATGATGAGACTGAAGCATTACTAAAACGATCAATATAACATTGACCTAACCTATTCTTCCTTCCTACCCCATCCCTTCCTTATAGTATATATATATTTAGATGTATATATTTATATATTATATTTTGTTAAATTAAATGATATTTGATTGTTATGTTTATAATGAACAAATAATAAATAAATCAATAAATTTAAGAGTAATAAAAAACCACGTAACTAACCTGAACAGGTTGATATTTGCATCTCTTGAATCGACCGTACAGTGAGGAATACGGGAGATTGAAGTGGATCGCCGCTTGATTAATGGACATCTGACCGACTCTGAAAATATTTACTTATAAGTTACTGTAATATTATGTATACATGATTATATAACGAGTGTCACTAAATACGGACAATCGTTGAGTTTTCGTTGATAATTTCACAAAGTCGTATAAACGCCTAATGTTTTGTAGGATTTGTTTGAAATTATACGTCTGTACATGGGAGTGTATCTACCAAACAGAGGTTACATTGCAACATTTCTTTGTCACGTAAGATAAAACTAAACTGAAATGTATGGTTAGCTATGTAATAGGGCGCACTTACTAATGATAATTTAAAGAGTAAAATTTAAACTCAGTAGACACGGTTGAAATCCACACAGAGCTGCACAACTGATACTGCGTTACCACCGGTTCAGAATAAGGATTCCATCGAGAATTCTGTTTTAATATATGTATATTATATATATATAAATTACACACAGGACATAATAACGTGTCGTACCTGACCGCTTCCAAAGCCTCTTCCATAGCGTCCTCAGACCAGGGCGTGGGGTTGGAGCGAGACAGCTCAATCCCTTCTCGTTTACATCGCCCGTATAACGTCCCTGAAAATGTTTTTTTTTTGTATATTAATTTTAAAATAACTATCAATTACCAGCTTCTCCCCACGGCTTGGCCACATGGTGGAGGTGTTTACGCCGAATTAATATCGAGGGATTAAACTAAACAAAACTAAAGACGTCCGAAGAACTTTCCACTGTTCACTATATAATTTATTTGATCAATCATCATCATCACATTTCATCTTTCTTTTTTTTTTCGAAATGTGTAATACTGTTGGCCTTATTGGCCTCTACAGCGTCACCGGGCGGGATGGGCGAGTTGAACTCATCCGGATGTTGGGAGCCACACAGGGCTCACAGGGTGCCTCTTGTGAGGCCGGACCTCGACTTAGGACTCCGTTGAAATCAGGAGGGCACATTTCATCACAAATCACTCACATTATATAAATTTAGTAGCGAATCTAGTTAGCGCGATTCAGAAAATTGACATATTGAATAAGCGCCATCTATCGCTATCGGGTTGTAACACATGCCATTATACAGGAGTTGTCTTTTTGCCTAAAATTCGTTCTTAGTGAGCGTTTACATCTAGGAAGGATTAACTATGACATATTTCAAGTCGGGCGGTCACGATTAGACGAAGTTTGTCGACGTCATTTCTAACTTCGCTTTCTTAAATTGCTACGTACAAATGAAAACATTTTTAACACTGTATGAAAACTGGTTGCTCAGAAGAGAATTTATAAATATAATTTAGTCCAAGGGATTAATCTAAAATTATGTCATTTTTGTTTTTTTTTTTTATACGAAACACATACTAGTGTCTATAATACATATGTAAACAGCATCTAAATACAAAATATAAGGCAAATCGTTTGAGCCGTTTCATATTATGTGAGAAGTGTTTTACGCAACTGCTACAATACAATACAATTTCTATTCATTTATTGCCGAAGTCTGATGGGACAACGGCCCCACCCAATCTGAGACCGGTCAGGCGGAGAGCTGTCAGTTTTAAAACGGCTGCACGAAAGTGTGCAAATGTCTACTTCGTAACGTTGAGTTAGCTCAATAAGTTTTTATCCGATCGACCGGAGGTTTCACTAGGACGGAGGACCTCGCGGGCCGCGCACGCACCGGTGGGGATGCCGAACTGCGCGGCGGCGCGCTGCACGGACGCGGCGCCGCAGCGGATGGCGGCCAGCGCGCGCGACAGGTCGGCGCGCCGCCACGCCGTGGGCGCCGCGTTGAACGGCGCCGCCAGGCGGATGCCCTCGCGCCGCGCGATCTTGTACAGCGTGCTGCTCGGGATGCCTGCCGCCGGCGGGGTGTTCGGTGCAGTCAAACATATAGAACGTGATCGAATATAGTTTTCGTCGGTATATGCTTCCAAAAATTTATATTTTTTTATTCTGTAGAAAGATTCCCCCCCTTGTTTCGTAGCATATCTGACGATGTAACACTTTTAATTAACGTATGTATATATGGTTAAAGAGATTTCTGAGTGTTAATTCGTAGACATTTTTTTACAAATTTACGCAATGCCATTATCAGCAATACTTCCACCCTAAGGGGTGGGGCAGCCCGCCGGTCCCGGTGCACTCACCGTAGGCCTTGCTGGCCTTGTTGGCGGAGAGCGCGCCGGCGCGCAGGGCGGCGAGCGCGCGCGCCAGGTCGGCGGCGCCCCACGACTTGGCGGCGCCGTCCTTCTTGGGCGTGTCGATGCCGAGCCGGTGCGCGCGCTGCCACAGCGTCGTCGACGGGATGCCGAACCGGGACGACGCCTGCGCCGGCAGACTCCCGATATACACTCATACACCAAACGTACACCGACCACTCCAACCCACGTCGGGGGCCAACACTCCTTGGTAATGCTTTTGCCTGTTCAGTTTCCCATCCTCATATGGATTGTTGAGGCGCCAAGTGCAAAAGTATGAAATATAGCACAAAAAGACGCTCTGACGTCTCCCGAGAGGTGAGATAGAGTGACTTTATTATACACAGCCAAAATACGCACAACTTTTTTGCAATTTAACTGTAAAATCTAGTTTATTTATCTAACGATAACGATATCACACCTTCACAGGTGGTTTCTAGTTTGACTATCAATAAGTAAGTGTAATTCTTCAATATCATAAGTATTTTGATTTTCTTCAGCAACATATAGATTAAGATTTAGCAGGTAACATAATTTCAACTTTATATAGCACCAGAAGTTTTTTTACAGTCTCCATGACAACTTATATCTACCTCAAACGACTTTCAAGACGTTTAGAAAAGCGTTTAAAGTTTAGCGTTCTTGATCTAAATTGAACTTCACATTAAACAATAAGTTGAACTTCAGAAGAACGATGAATTCATCGTTGAAATAGTCTAAACAACGAGAACCAGATTGAAGATAAGTTTCAAGCTTATAACCGCTGATGATATAAGGTGTATTTCAAGAGTCTTATCTAATTATTGTTATGAGCGAAAATTATTCTTCTAAGCGTAAACGTTATAGTTCTCCCGTAAGGTTAGTGCGAAAATTTTGTGTAATAATTAGTGATTTAAAAACTGAAGCAATTCCAGGAGATATTTCAGAAGTTTGAGGAGAGAAGATCCTTCAAATGTACCTTAGTGAGACTCATATGATGCTTCCGAAGCGCCTCCAAAGCTTGGTCCATGTCCCGCTGAGTCCAGCTCTTAGGGCTCCCGCGACTGCCCGTCTCCTGTGGGGGGCCGTTCGAATCGCTCGTGTCGTCGCTGCTTAACTGATGCTGCTCTAGAATATGAATAGTGTTAAACAATGAGATTTATTTATATAAAATTGTAACAGCCTGTGAATGTCCCACTGCTGGGCTAAAATCCTCCTCTCCTCTTTTTGAGGAGAAGGTTTGGAACTTATTCCACCACGCTGCTCCAATGCGGGTTGGTGGAATACACATGTGGCAGAATTTTAGTGGAACAGAGACACATACAGGTTTCCTCACGATGTTTTCCTTCACCGTAAAGCACGAGATGAATTATAATCACAAATTAAGCACATGAAAATTCAGTGGTGCTTGCCTGGGTTTGAACCCACGATCATCGGTTAAGATTCACGCGTTCTTACCACTGGGCCATCTCGGTTCTTATATAAAACATTGATATTGAATTGGTAAAAAATGGCTGTTTTTCTTGCTGCTTCGCCGCGGTACAACGGCAATACAAACGGTTCGGGATGTAGCATTAGAAGGAATAAGAGGAGATGTTATGAGACAAGCAAAAGTGTACCGATGTGAATATTTATCCGGTGACGAGACTTCGAAATGTGTCTCTATTTTTACGTTAGAGGAGTCTGACTTTTAATTAATTATTCCTTAGCACGATCATCGTTGCCACGATATCCACGATTGTAATACAAAGACACGAACAACTATAAGTAATTACGGTGGTTAATAAAGTAGAAATTAAATGAGAATGTTGACATCTGTGGATTTTTTTAATATAAATATATATGTCGCAGAAACAAAGATAAGACATAATTTAATTACAACGCCGTCTATAAGCGGTTCTAGGAAACGTCAAGTAGTACGCTTGAGTAAGGTCGATACTCGGTTTGACATCGGACACTTGAGGTTTGCTGAACGCTCTCGTACAGGGGACTTGGGAAAGGGACTCCGGGGCGAACGGTCATCTTCTTGTATCGAACTTGCTGCGTTTCCAACCACTTTAATCGGTGCGGTTAATTGTTATTTTGTGATTATCCATTGTAAGCGAACAAATAAACTACAGTTGTACGAGACTGAACTTTTACTTTGCGCCTGCAACATGTCTGATAACGGCTCCGACAACGAAATGCCCCACGTGATCAATACCACCCCGTTACATAGTATTTATCTATACCAATAAATGAGGAGACTTTTTTTTTTTGTAATCCCTAACTGAATGAAATTACTGAACCAATATACGTAAAACGTATACCAGAAGATGCAGCGCGTTTCGGAGAAAGGTTTAATATATATTATTATATTAAAAGTACACGGCTTACCTCCTTCAGACGTGGGCTCGTCTTTAATGGACATGAGCGGAACGAACTCGGCTGAATCTGCCACTTCGGTCGTGTTCATCATGTCCATGTGACGACTTATGAGCGAAGAGCCCTGGTAATGATTTTATTACATTATGAAACTTTGTTTAATCAAGTAAAATCTTTAACAAAAAAGTATACATCTTAATATGAATTGATACAATCAGTGTTGGTCTGTGCTTACCCGTGAATTTTGAAAACAAAACTTACGGTGATAAGCTGTTTTAATGCGTGTCACATACTGTAAGAAATGTTTTCTTTTTCAGTAAATGTCACATAATTTATATACACATATTTACTACTTGAGATCAAACAACTGGCAGATTATCATGTTGTGGACATCTTCTCTCTCTCTCTTTTTCGCAATGTGGATGGTAATCAACAGATGTTACCCCAACTTCACGACCGTTGACGAAAGTCACGCCAGCATGTTCAATCTTTTGTATTATTATATTTTTATTTTTGTGTTATATTTAATTACCACTATATCTCTAGGTTAAATGTAGGATTAGTCAGTTGTAAGGGAGCATATTACATATTGCTATGTCGTACAAGGAAAACCCTCATGAATAAAATAAATCATCGATAACCTGAATATTGTTCTTTATGAAGACTAGAAGTAAGTATCTACTTCTAAGAAGTATGGTAAGTATGCGTGTTGTGTACATTGCAGTGTTCAGACTCACCACGTCGTGTGCGTGCGCGGTCTCGAGCGTAGCGAGCGAGGCGTCTCGCGGCGCGGGCACGTGCTCGCACACGGGCGTAGCGGCGGGGCCCGCGGGGGCGGGGGCGAGCTCCTCCAGCGAACCTTGCACGCACTGCTGGGAACAATTATTAATATTATAGTCTTTCTGACCGAATTTCGGCCACGGCAGCCATTAACGACACACCCTAGACAACTGCGCAGAATATATTGCATAGTACAAATGGCGTGTGAGCGAACACAGACAGACTCTATTTACCAAGTCCCCGATGGGACGGAACTCCGACACGATAGAGAGAGATCACGCTCGGGACTGTAACGTCGCTAATATATGGCATTTTTTTGTGCAACTCGTACTCAGTTGAATAGCTATGTTTAAGCGGTAATAACCTACGATTATTGATTTATTAACGAAAGCAAACAAAAAAGTTAAGCCTAGTTAAGGTGATAAATGGGATGAAAGTTTGTATAAAATTATTCATTTTTGAAGGAAGAGTTATGGAAATTGGTATTTATTAATTCGAATGATGACGCGAGCGAAGCGGCGGGTAAAGCGCTGATAGGTAATATATACACGTAGCCGACATTGATCCTACTCATATCATATAGCCTTATGGCGCGGTAATTACACAGATTATTATATGTATATGTTATGGAGCTCCGTAAACGTACCCGAAATCGATTCAAACCATGTTTATTAATTGTAGTTTTGTATTGTATTGTAAAGTAAAATTGTTAATTTTTTTATACAATTTAATTTAATTTATTTGCTTTAAACATACTATACATGTTTAGACACTATATATGACATTCATAGAGTTTTACCTTGTAATTATTTGTATCTTACAATTCCTTAATACCTAATCTAAAATCCGTATCTGAAAATATCCAAAACAAACGGATAATCCGAAATAATTTAATATCCGAAACCATATTTGAAACGGGTAAAATATTATTCATATATCCATATCCAAATCGATATTTCATATTCATATCATGTAATAAACCTACGCTAGAACTAATCAAAGACCACAAAACGCGCGAAAAGAAAATTAACTTCTCGATGGTTAACTAATTTCTCAAGTGATTGAAACATATCCGAGCGAAAATACAAGAACGAGATATAAATAGTATAACATTAAAATGAAGACTTATACGAAGGTTGTCTCACTTACTCACCTGTAAGTGATGTAGCAGACCGGACGAGGCATTTTCATCCACTCTCGGGTTCGTTTCTAGCTTTATTGGAATGTAGTCCAGTGTCGACGGCTTTGAAAATGTTATACAAACGTTACAAGCTCACGAGAAAAAAGGTTGCATTTTAAATAGTATAAACTTACATTTAAATAACAGAAGATTATCTCCGTGGGGAGACTAGACTTATTGTTTATGTATATATATATATATTTGAAAGATACTCACGTGGTCATTAAAATAAGTTTTAGCGTATAGTGCGTTGTTTTCTTCTTCATCTGATAGAGGTTCGCATTTCACTTGAAATGTGTGTGTTCCAGGCATTTCCTAAAAATATTATTAAAAGAAATACGATTTAATAGAAATTAGTAGTTAAGAGTTTGTTAATTAAGTGGCTTCATTTATTATTACGTATAAATTTAATGTATATGTAACAGAAACATACATAACAATGAAAGTTTGCGAATCAATGTCACAGCTCTCAATTTCCTCAAAATATAGCAAGAATTGGGCAGTCGGCATATTATACTCGTAGGTAGGTTTACATAAGCAATTAGACAAAAGGAAGCGAGCCTTATTGAATTTTTTCTCGATTGGTGCACAAATGAGGAGTGCAAGCTCAATTCCCTCTCTTTCCCTCGTCCGCAGGCGAACCGTCTCGTATTAGGTTTTTTATTTTTGATTATTCAGTGTCGCTTACTATACGAAGCATAACCGTATAGTCGACGATATTTTTAGTCGTTTCAAAACTTTTCGTTAACACTGAATTCCCGCCGAATGAAATTCAAAAGTTTATCGTCAATCGAGATCGTCGCAACTACTGCGATAATCAGTCTAGAGGAGACGCGCTAACGTAGATATTCGCATGCCATCACCTGTCGGAGGTGGAGACGAGTAGTGAATATAAAGTTGCGCGGTTAACCCTCTCTCGTTGCTCATATCGCTCTATTCGCCACGGCACTCGAGGACCCGACGGACATACGCCACGACTGCGCGTCACCGAGTACTGACACCGCGAGATACGAAAACGTTTCACTTTCAACGTCTTCCCGCACGAAGGACGGTGTAAAACGGAGACGATAAACGCGAGAGAAACGAATCGAGGAAGACGAGGGCGCGAAACCGTTCAACTCACCTAGTCGGTCAGCGGAGGCCGCCGCAAGCACCCGCTCGCGTCTCACATGCACCGAAGATCACACGAAACAATGCTCGCTGCACCGTGACCTTCGGGAGACGATGAGATGTCGCAAATGAAAGTGAATTCGGCACACACCCGGCCGAGTCTGCGTCGCTGCGTGGCGCATGTTTAGGAGGTGCAGGGCGGGCGCGTGCTGATTTTTTTCCGCGCCAAAGAAATAAAAACAAACGCCTTTTTGCCGGGAACCGGCTGAGCGGCGCGCTTTACTCGGCCCCTCTGGTCGGCGAACCTGACTTATTATAAATATGAAACTAGCAAATCTTTAAGGCTCGAACAATATTAAAACAACATTTCAGACATAACATGAATGTCCAGGAAGTAGACGTTTGTATTGAAATTAGGTTTATTATAATGAGGGTAGATGCACTATAGATGGTGTAGGTATGCAAACAGGGGAGGCAGGGCACCCCCTGCCTCCTCTCGGCGCCCGACCAGTCGGCGCCCCGCGCGGCGCCTTCTCTCCGCTCCGATTGATTTTTATTACAAGAATTTCACTTGTATTTTTTTTGTTTCTCGCTCACTAGAAGCCGAGAGACGCACACAAATGGGATTCGTATAATTCATTTGTACGAACTCACTAATGCTATCGATTTTTAAAGCTAGGCGACCGTCTTTCTTGCTTCTTTAGTCAGTGTTTTGATTACGGAATCACAATTGAACGATGCATATATCAACTCTCAACTTTGAAAAACTTACGTTTTCCCTTATGCCTAATATTTATAAATTAATTTAGTTGCTTTGTATAAAAATGTCAACGTACATTTTTTTTTATAAACATTCGTGAATTGTTTTGTACACTGATTTTGTAATTTGAAAATTTATGGAATAACGTGAAACTCCCTAAACTAAGAGGTATGCTTCTTGAAGCACTTAACATTATGCAAAGCGTCTTTAACTTTCTTGGTTTCGGTTCCTGCTTACTTATATAATATGCCTTACAGTCTATGGAGTGCAAAACCTTACGGTATAGTCACTAGTCAATTACAAATATCATTTGATCACATACCTTGCGTATAAAATATAGCAACAAATACACATAAAATAAGAAACGAAGACATAATATATTATATAAACATTATCCGTGGACATGAACTCTCCATGACGTTGGTTCCATTATCCAATATCCATACAATCCCCAGCAGTTGCCGGTATTTTAGAATTTGGTAAGAGGTATTTTGAATGCTAATTATACAATCAAGGTCTCTCCTAAAATGGTTCAAGTTTCTGACCTAAACCTTTTATTCGTATGTACTTTACATACCTACGTTTACTAGTTAGTCCACACTCAAGACTGTGTTCACGAGTTTCATTTATTATTCATTCAAAACTTTGTTCTCAAGTGTCAATATATTGTTTTTTTCTGGTCTAACAACAAATTAGTATTTATGAGATATATCTCATGTACAATATGAAATGTTGTATGTTGTTTCATAGTCTTTGGGACCATTCGATTCGGCGAAATTTATTAATCAACAAATTTGCATGCGTTAGTAAAGTTTCAGTAGAAACAATAATTAGATGTGGGTGATCTACGGTTAGCTAGCAAAATATCATCCCGCCTAACATCTCGCAGGGTGTGGAATAATAGCCAATTACGTTTATAGTTTAAAAAATACATAAACAAATATTAGCTTGCTTTAATATTAAAGGGAAAATTTCTCTAGAAATTTTGCCAAACATTGTTACTTCAAATAATAAATTTAATATTATTTATTGTTATAATAATAACAATCATAAAATATTTTAAAATTAATAAGTACCAAGAAACGGGATGACTAGTAGCATAATATCATGAAACTATAACAGCGCGATATTGTTAAATTATTAATGATCACATAATTTCTGTATTTGAATAACAATAAGAATTAACACAACATCCGATGAAAAAGTAATTAGTAAAGTAGGTGCAATCTCAACAAAATTGTCAACTCGCAACAATCCGAACATTTATTCATTCATACTTCATAGCTACCTACTACTATGTTTACTTTAACTGTTGCTGTTTGATTGAGTTCAAATATTATGTTGTAGATGGCGTTGTATATAAAAACGCCCCAATAAAAGTTATAATATTAGTTAAAAATGAATCATTTTTTTAAATTTAATAATTAAAATTTAAGGAACAATGAAATATTCAATAATAATAAAATCATTTGCATACTTTTGGTAACAATTTAAACATGACATAAATCACGAGACAATTTCATACATAAGTAGGTCAAGGCCTAACAAATTGAATAGGGTTAGAGAATAGATAACGCTGTGTACATTGCGCTGAATAAAGTGATGTATAAAATATCCAAAGTTATAAAAAAATAAATAAAAACACGCTATTTTTAAATGAGATCGATTGAAAATTCATGGTATACTTTAAAATAAACAACGTTCAAGCTTTCCATAATATTTGAAATGGCAACATTATTAGAGCTTATTTTGGGTCATTCGTTGCTCGCTTCCAACTTGTACTTCGTTTGGATTTTAGTAGGTAGAGGTGCCTTTCGCTTCGCTAAACTTGCAACATAGCATAGTTTAGTATTTTCATTCAAAGAAAGCTGGCGGGTGTGCAAAGCAAATGTGTTAATTTTAAAACAACTGTGTCAAAGTAACTTTTAAAAGGAGCGTTGGCTTATAACAATACTATTGTGAATGAAATAGTTGAGGTGAGTTCGCATGAAGTTCTGTTAAAACATAATGAATCCTACAAGTGCTTACTCTTACGACTTTTCATCTTGAAAATTTCCACTAGTGAACTTTCGAAGTAAAGTTTATAAAAGTTTTAACGACTTGACAAACTTTTTTGAAGTTCCTAAAGTCCTTTACCCAAATTCAACTTGATTTCGTTTATGTGTCATGAAAACTTTGTTCCGAAAATAGTAAAACTTAGAATTTTCGTCGCCATTTTATTTTTTGTCGCGCTGGAAAAGCGGCCATTTTCTTTGTGCCGCGTCGCTTACGACGACTCGTATGTGGTCCATAAAGTTAATTTAGTTAAGTTGAGGCGTGATCTCATCATATGAAGTAAATCGGTGAGATAATTTGCGTTGTATTGTGATAAATGCGATGAATGGAATATCTAAGTAGCTGACTAAAGTTTTCATGATGGCCTAATTACTGCGTGGTGTTTAGACGTAGATACATACATAGTGTCAATTAAGTGTTCGCTACCGTAGGACGAAGGGCGCGGCGCGTGGCAAGAAGGCACCATGGATGATGACCAGCAGTTCTGCCTGCGGTGGAACAACCACCAATCGACGCTGGTGTCTGTGTTTGATACATTGTTAGAGAAAGGAATTCACGTGGATTGCACCTTGGCTGCTGAAGGACAAACACTCAAAGCACATAAAGTAGTTTTGTCTGCGTGCAGTCCTTATTTCGAGGTTGGTATAATGTTAATTCGTTATCTAGGTCAATTGGTATCGTGTTTAACTTACTTGCAAGGCAGCACAGTTTTGCTCTAATAAACATTCCAGTTGCTTCGTTCTAGCTTTCATATGTTAGCAATTAGTTTAGATTAATGTATAGATGAGTTGGCAATTGAAAGTTGTTACTACTACTTTTCTAAATACAAGTTTTGTGTTATTCCTAATGTATTATAAATGACAATTTCAATCATAGTATCAATTATCAATTAATAGCATGTCATATATTGCATAATAGTTTTCTTCTTTTTACAACAAAAAAACCAAATGAACTTGTAAACAAAACATGCCTATACAATAACACATGACCAAACACAATTCTATTTACAAACACAAATAAAACAATCTTTGTGTTTTTGTTTCAGAACGTATTATCTCAACAGTATGACAAACATCCAATAATAATTCTAAAAGATGTTAAATATGCCGAGTTAAGAGCTATGATGGACTACATGTACCGTGGTGAAGTAAACATATCACAAGACCAGCTGGCGGCTCTGTTGAAAGCAGCAGAGTCGCTGCAAATCAAAGGTCTTTCAGACAACAAGCCATCAAGACCACCGTCGCGCCCCCCTCAAGCAACTGCACACCCGCCCCGTGCACCGTCTCCCCCACCACAAGTAAGTGACACAGATATAATAATATTGCATATTGATTATTAATGATAATAATGTAAGATATTGTTGTTATCCCAATTTCTATGTGTTACCTATGTGGTTATTATTTCTTTGTACATACCTTAATTTACTATAACAACAATTATCTTCAGATAAGGTGAAAGCTATTATCTAAATATTTTACTTATAAACAATGATACTAAATGGGTTATACTACATTGAGATAAATTACATCAAAAACCAAACTAATTTAGGAATCTCAATATAATCCTTAAATTACATAATTTATTATTTAATGAGACATATAAACATAAATGAACATGATCAAGCATGTCGATGATATATGATAAAGTATATATTAAAGGAAAAATATATCAAAATAATTTCATTGTATAGAATGGAATCATGGAATTCTGAGGTCATAGTAGAATTTTTACAACTAAGTTTAGTTCTATCTATAACATGTTACATCAGTATATTTTGTAATTTTTTTAAAATTGGGTAAATATGGGTAGGCAGGCTTTTAAACGGGATAACCTGGCGGGAAGTGTTCAGTGCTGCCCGTAGACATTGGCACTATATGAAATATTAATATTATATAAAATTAATTATAAATATCGTTACTGGTGGTAGAGCTTTGTGCAAGCTCGGCTGGGTAGATACCACCCACTCATCAGATATTCTACCGGAAAACAGCAGTACTCGGTATTGTTGTGTTCCGGTTCGAAGGGTGAGCGAGCTAGTGCAATTACAGGCGCAAGGGACATAACATCTTAGTTCCCAAGGTCGGTGGCGCATTGGTGATGTAAGCGATGGTTAACATTTCTTACAACGCCAACGTCTATGGGCGTCGGTGACCACTCGCCACCTGCCTCCGTTCGGGCCGGAGGTACCGGAACACGAGCAGGTCGGCGGGAGCTCACCCAGTGCGTGTCCGCAGGCGCGAGACGGCAGCGTGGACAGCCGCTCGGGCTCGCTCAGCCCGAGCCGGCGCCGGAAGAAAGCGCGCCGCGCGTCCGCCTCGCCCGCGCCGCCCGCGCCCGCGCCGCCCGACGCGCGCGACGAGCCCGCGCCGCTCAAGGAGGAGCTGTCGCGCGACGGCGTGGAGGACCTCACGCTGGACGAGGAGGCGGACGAGCAGCCCGCCGTCGCACACAACGACGTCGTACGCAGTGAGTACCCGCGCCCGCCCCCGCGCCCGCCCCCGCGCCGCCCGCGTGCCCCTCTGTACGTCATTTTTATTTCGTTTCCTCTTTTCAGATTTTCAATGGCATATGGAAAGATCTCAAGATGAAATTATGAATTCAAATGACAGTGTTCGAGAGAGTCAAGGTAAGCCCCAGTACGTTATAAAGATGCTGTTACAGGCGACATCTGTCCGTACGCTGTGCCTGTGAAAGCTATCTGTACTCGGAACATCTTGTATTGCTATTGAATGTTATTCTAAGATTTTATTTGTAATCTATATATGTAGAGGCCTCCGATACAAGATGTTATGTGGGATTCGAGATGGATATTTCTGGAACAATGAACTTTTATTGTACATACTATAATTAAATATTTATTTTATATATTTCCTACAAAAAATAACAAAAGTTGATTGCTCCAGATGTACAAGGAACGGATGAAATGCGCAATGTCTTCCCATAATTTGAAAACAAACAAACAAACAGTCATTGCTTAAAATAATCTATTTATCTTGTTATATATAAAAATTATATACCACAACAGCGGATACGAGAGTGCTAGTGTTTTCACATGTGAAATTTCAACCTTTAATAATTACTATCTAATATTAATATTATAAATTACTAATCTTATTGCAAATTATATTTTCTATATATAAAATTTTAGGATATTTCAGATTGACCGGTTAAGGTAACGGTAGAAAGGTATTGTTTTATTTTTATGTAGCCTTTTTATAAGGCGAGGTATTACATTATAAGGTAAGTATATATTTCACTGTTATTTTGTATTAGAAACCACTTGATTTACTGTGTATTTGCTTTGTTTGTGACTTGGGATTCGAAACGTAGATCATTGCATGCTTCATTAGTCTTACTGTATTTTAGTATATTTTAGAAACATGGTAATTTACGGTTCTAATGAGTGCTAACTTTATTAACATTGAGGAGCAGACCGTTTACATCGGTAAGTATTTTAAATCATTTATGCCTTAGTTAGTGATACGTAGAAAGTTTTATAACATTGTTACGCACCACACGCAATCTAATCTAAAGCAACTAAAGCCAGAAAACATAACATTATTTATTATATTATTGAAAGTAATTCGTTATCGTTGCTACCGGGAGAAACGTGTTATATGCCAGTTGTGTGACTTCATCAAACCGTTTGTTTATAGAAGACTTGTGGATTAACCGTGCTGACCCAGAACGATTTAAGGTAAATTAAAATTTATTATTTTCATTGTCGTCGTAGTTTGTTTGGTTATGTGGCTTATTTATTTATTATTTATTTTTCTTTATTTTGCATTCACATGTGATTTCACTGCAGATGTCTTCTTAGCAATTCATGTTTGAAATAAATAAGTTGTTTTTTTTTGTGCCAATGTGCATGTTCACTAGGTAAAAGATATTTTTTTTTAAATAATTTAATGAAGGCATGATAAGTTTCCTAGTGGATGCGCATTTCATTTCATCACTTACATTTATTGAATATAATTTATGTTAGGCAGTTTGCTGAAAATTTGTAGGGACAAAAACAGGACCAAACCATATAACACCTTTCATTTCATCCTTCTCCGCCATTCCTTTGCGAAAGATTGTCAGCAGCATGACCATAATACTTTTCCATTTAAGTCTTATAATTCTTCAGTCAAATAATTTTTAATCATTCTTTTAAAAACTACTCTTATAATATTAAAGTTGCGCATTAACGTTCACGCATTACTTTTTACCTGTGCTACTAATTTCTAATGCTTATTTACCTCATTCTCGCTTTTCATTCTGTTCGCCTTCCAGAAAAACCCACAGATCTAACAAGTATCCTGAATTACACCAAAACCCCTTTTCCACTAACTCGAGGCTACCTAAAAACGAGCGATGTGAAGAAAGAGACCCAGGATGAGAATTTATCCGAAAGAGGAAAGATTAGAGGCAGAAAGCCCTATAGGAAGAAAGGTCATTTAAAAGGGCAGAGGAAATTTAAGAGAAATCACGATATGACAGTGACTAAAGATAATCAAAGTAACGAACGGAGATATCTGTGCTCAATCTGTAAGGAGAAACAATATAAGTACAGGAGAAATAAACTAAGACACGAAAAATACGAATGTATCACTGGACCTCAGTTTACTTGTGAAAAATGTGGAAAAAGATATTCTCAGAAAAAAACTCTGACTATGCACATTGCCCAAAAACATCAGAAGCCAAAGGACGAAAGAGCTAACTCGAAACCAATTTAATTCTTTTTTTTTTTGTATTGTTGATTTCATTTTATAGTTTTATTTTTTTGTTTGTTAATTAAAACATGAATTGTTAGGAAAATGACATTTCTGACAACAAAAATCATGTCAATCTCTGATAGTGCCATCGTTAATTAGTTTTAATTTTTTTTAATAGCTAAGTCATAGCTAGTCCGTTGATCATGAAAAAGTTTTGTTTTTTTTTTTGTTTTTTTATGTTTACTCGTTGAGGAGCGTTACTTTTGTTTACCTATTTTTGTAGCTAGGCAGTTTTGTTTGAATATACTTTATATTTTTTGCTACCCTTAGTTTTCTTATCCAGCCGATCGGTTATCGAACGAACACGGCCCGACGACTCGATATCCGGACTGTACGGAATTTTTCATTTCAGGTAAGAGAACGACACCGAGACACAGTATCATGACCCGTAGTAAAAAAGTGAGCGAGGAGACGTTCACGACGACGCTGGCCATCCTCAAGAACGTGGCGGCGCCGGCCGACGACGCCAAGGAGAACGCGCGCGCGCCGTCGCCCGCGCCGCCCGCGCGCTTCCACATCCTGCCGCGCGGCGAGCAGTCGCTGCCGTGCGCGCAGTACAAGACGGACAAGGGCTACCGCTGCCCCAACTGCCAGCGCTGCTACAACGCGCGCAAGAACCTCGTGCGCCACGTCACGCTCGAGTGCGGCCGCGAGCCGCAGTACAAGTGCCCGCACTGCTCCTACAGCAAGCACCGCCGCAACGAGCTCAAGAAGCACATGGAGAAGAAGCACCCCGACCTGGCGCAGCCCTCGCCCGCGCCCGTCGGCGTCAAGTGAGCCGCCGGACGCCCCCCCCCCCCCCTCGCCGCTCGTGCCTTGCGCCGGTATTCGAATGCTAAATTTTATATGAGCCTCGTATACTTATTGTATTGACCGGAATCGACATTCGATATATTTTTTTAATATTAAACGATGTATCTTCGTCACCGGCCTTTCATTTGACCCGCACCGCCCCCGGCCCGTTTTCCGCTCTTATGGGAAGATAAGTCGAACTCGACCGACGTTCGGTCCGTGCATGTCTGCATGTATTAGAAGCTTCGCCTCCTATGATTTCTAACAGAGATTATTTTTATATTTTTATAATCATAACGCATTTCTTTGGTTCCTTAATTTTATTTTAGCCTCCGGTAGTATTAACAAAGAGTCCGTACGTAGAATCGCTTGACTTATTATTTGCAATACCGTCGATGTGTTGTATTTCAGAGTTACACAAGGATAGCCACCTCCCGTCCGCTCTGTTGTCGCTGCTGTCGGCGCGCGCGCAGTCGCAGTCGCTGGCGGCGCTCGTGCCGTCCTGCATCCAGGTCACCAACGTCATGAAATCCAACCTCGCCAAAGACATCGCGCCCTTTCCGCCCCTGCACCTCCCCAAAGTGCCCCTCGACACGCTCAGCACCATCCCCGACGACCTGAAGACGCACCTGCTGCAGCAGGCTTTCATGCAGAACAACAACACCGTTGGCCAGGGTGTCGATTTCAAATCGATCGGCAAGCAGGACGAACCGGACTCCGACGGCGAGTACGACGACACGGACGACATCGTGCTGCCGGAGGAGACGGACGCCTTCTACGACAATGCCTACTCGAGCAACTCGGGGAGTCTCAGCTCCGTCAGTGATATGTTCGAGTCCAAGCACGACGCCAAAGGGCACGCGAAGCGGGACGGCAACAGCTCGGACGACGCCAGCAGGCAGTTCGAGTGCAGGCACTGCGGGAAGAGATATCGCTGGAAGTCCACCCTGAGGCGCCACGAGAACGTGGAGTGCGGGGGCAAGGCGCCGTCCCACCAGTGCCCCTACTGCTCGTACAAGGCCAAGCAGAGGGGAAATCTAGGAGTTCACATTCGAAAGCACCATAATACCGAGTGGTACATATACGCTAGCAACAAAGTGAGGCGAAATAAAAAAACCTCGATATAGAGTTATTTAGAGAAAGACACGTTAGACCAAAGTAGATACCTAACCAAATCGGTACTGCAATAATATTATTTATATTTACCTTTTATTTTGTTAAAGACATATTAATTAATATACACTAAAGATAATAGTTGTAATGTGCACATTCCCTAACGGCATTAGCGTTAATTTGTTGTTTTTTGTTTTAGAGTTTATTATCGTAGTTAAGACTGACCTTAAGTATTTTGTTCTGGAGAACATTTTTATTATATTTAATTTGACGACCATTAAGTCCCCTTCCAAATGAAAAGGTTAGCATTTCGTACGAAAATGTAGTTTGTTAAATTCAAGTATAATGTATTAACTCGAATTTGCTTAGTTTTAGTACCTCTAACATTCCTTCTACGGAATAATTCCAAAAATAGTAAAACTAGTGCAATTGATATTATATAAAATGTTGATATTCAGTCAATTTTAAAATAAATCGAAAGGAAGCGGAAAGGTTACTTTCGTCACGGGTAAAATTTTTAAATATTCTCCACCTTAAAGTTTGACTTGTTTTTATTTTCTTGTTATATTTTAAATTATTTAACAAACTTATCAGGGACCATTAACTTGTCTTCCCATTAGTAGACGATCCAAAGTTTTTATTTAATAGTTGTAATATTGTTTATTAGGTTATTGATTTGGGACTTTAAAGTCCACATTTAGATGCCTCGGGTTCGGGGATAACTTTATATAAGATCCTCGACGATTTTGGGGTTATCTAGACTTAGGTAAGCAAAAGCTCATCGATTATGTGCCTACAATGTTACCTGTAGATAATATAAAAAAAATATTTATTATATTACGTGGTTTTACATTTCGGTTTACTGGGATAAAAATGTGTTCAAAATTTAAAAAAGAAAAATATATTTGATATTATCTGATATTTATATTCGCAATAAATATTCAAGTTTCTTTTAGCATATTGACTGTTGATATTTTTTGTTGTTAACTTAGGATAACAAAGCTATTTGACCAAAGTCAGTATTAGTTTATTAACGTTGGTATAACTTAAAATATGTTATTTGTTATTAAATCAAGTCATTGCTAAGCATTGAATAATGAATAATTTTGAATGCAATGTTTCCATCATATCATGTTAGTTGAAGGTTTTTAGGTAATGTATGAATTAGAATAACATTTGGATGTTACGAAGTTCACATTGTTTGTTAATGTTATTGGATTGAATTAGTTTAATAGAGTGACTTTTATATGAATATATTGGGGTTTACTTGGTAGAAAAGTTTAATAAAATATAAATATATTATACAATGTTAGATTTTTTTATTTTATTTTTTTTTTGAAATAACACTCCCATTTTATTGTTTTGTTTTTTTTTATGCAATATTTTGTTAGGTAAGTTATGCCAATTTTTTTTTTGTGTTTCCCGTAACTTTGCATGAATGCATGATTCACAGCTTAAATTTTTTGGTCTTGCGCAGGCATTATTGTTATTCTTTTCCTTTTTGTTCATACTAATATAATTAATAATTTCAGGTAGACAAGAAAACCCATGGGTCGGGAGGCTACACTTAATTAACAAACGTTCGTTAGAGTAGTTCACAGTGACTAAAACCTCGGCGGTTAAATGATACCACGAATCTCCCCGGTACACGTTCCGCGCCGTTTGCGAACATAACATAACGGAGAGTGTATCGAAGGACCCCCGAGCATTATTAGAATCATTCACCGTCAAATCTTCACAATAAACGTTATTTAATTTCTTTTTTGTTCTTTTTTTTACTTTCCTCTCGCAAAGCTTTGATCACAGCACTCGGAACTCACGTAGACACCGTAGGTAGGCTGGGTCAGAGCGCGCAGTGACCGGAGTCGTGTTGCAGGCGAGGAGTCGTTCGCGCGGCTGGGCGGGCTGTCGTGGGAGCAGTGGTCGGCGCGCCTGGCGCTGCCGCTGGTGGCCGGCATGCGCGTGGGCGCGCCCGCGCTGCCGGCGCCGGGCGAGCCCAGCTTCACGTGCCCCGACTGCGGCCGCGTCTACAAGCTCAAGTCGTCGCTGCGCAACCACCAGAAGTGGGAGTGCGGCAAGGAGCCGCAGTTCCAGTGCCCCTACTGCGTGTACCGCGCCAAGCAGAAGATGCACATCGCGCGCCACATGGAGCGGATGCACCGCGAGGTGCACGTCAAGCACGAGCAGTACATCAAGCAGGACAACGTGGACGCCTGCACGTAGTCCGTCCGGACGAGGCCGATTGCGATATTTTACATTTCTCATACGATTAGTTCAGGCTCCTCAAGTTTTTAGCCGATTGTGATAAATGTGATGAAATCTCTTTTGTGATAGTGACGTGGGACGGTCACGTTAGTTGTAATCGCCTTCCTCGATAGGCCACATTGTGCCTTAGCTCGTTACCTACTCCGGTCTAGGAGTGTGGAGTGTTATAGATACCGTATGAATTTAATCTCATGACGAATTTCTCTAAGTATTCACACTGGTTGCAGTTATTTGCGACGGTGTACGCAACTGTTGCATTTATCCAGTACGTTAAGAAAAGTGATTTGTATAGTTACGCTTCTATATATTTTTATATACAGCATTTATCTTGTAAATTATCATTCCTGATTTTGAAGAAGATAGGCGTGTAGCTTCGCTAGATCGTTCCTTAGGAAAATATAGCTCCTTGTTACCAGTTACAGTTACTATTGACTAAATTTAACGTTTATATGTTAAAAAGAATTCATTCATTGGCGAGTTTGGATTTGGGTTCATTTGTTTTGCCGAGATTAACGTACAACATAAGTGGGTACCTAAATGTAGTGAGAATGGAAAAGTTGTAATGAATACTTGCATTCTCATGTTTTATTTTATTACTTAGTTATTAGTTAAAATGAAGCTATTTTGTCGCTTAGTAATGCAAGTTTTAGATCTTTGCCATAATGCATGTTCCATTATTTTTGTAATACTCAATATAAGTTAATTTTTTATATTTTTTTTTTGATTATTTTAGATCTCTTTACGTGTAATGCATTTATTTTATATTAATCTAGAACGTAAAGTCTGTCCTGACGACAGCAGAGATCAGATATTGTTTAAGTGGTATTAATTTTAAGTTCCTGGAGATGAATGTGAGGTGTAATGACTCGTTGTTCGATGTTATATTTGGGGCCAATTGTTTTTTTACTTTAGATTAGGTCAGACCAGTGGAAATGAGTGCCTTATTAAATTGATTGTTAAATTGTAGACACTGCCATTGAGGGATTATCGCATGAGTGACCCGCACAAAGGAATCATGTCATATTTGGATGATATCGAAATCTTCCATTTAGATTATAAGTACTTTCTATACATTACCATTTAGAAATTATAAGTTTACGATGATACCACGGTAAGCAGAATTGTTCGCGTTGTAAACATTACCTCGGTTCGTTTAAAAGCAAGAGAGAGAGAATCGTTTAAGATTGTCGGATAATTTTGTTTTCGTGATACGTACGTGATTAGAATAATCAGCAGGAGTTACCATCATACAATCAAAATGTAGAGCTCGTTAAGTACAACCATACAAGTCATTTCAATATAACATTAAGTGCCTTCAAAATGTTAGTCATTAGGGTTTAAAATATTTCAAAATGGAGAAAAGTTTCGGTCAAATTAATCGTATTGTAACTTGTTATTGCAAATATCTAGGTTGTGAATTTTGACAATATTAATACTAGGGTTCAATCGTTTATTAGAACCGTCATCGAACACACCCAGTACAACACAGCTGTGATAAGAATATTCTCAAACGTTTTGAATATTTGTCGTATTCGGAACGAGCAAATTTAAAGATATATTATTGAAATCGTAACAAACAAGCCTAGATCTAGTGAGCCGGTAAAATCTAGCCGATATATAGTAAGATGTATCGCTACGCAGTGTTGACGGCCTGTAGCGTGTAATCTGACAATAGAAGTTACAGTGATTAAATGCATTTGATTGTATTTTATAACCTTTTTGTATTTTAAATAAAGTTGCTATTCTTGATATATTATAGTTTCAATTTATAATTTTGTTAACCTGTTACATTATATCGGAATTAATAATTTGGTTAAGTGAAGTTGTTAAGATAACTAATACTACTGTATTTGTATATTGGTAATAGTTGCATGTTTTGTATTAATAATTAATTCTAACATCTAACACTCGGAGAATTTTCGAATTCACTTAAAATGGAAAACCTGTTGTAATTTCCAATTTAGGTGAGTCGTACTGTTTAACCTCTCTTAAGTCTTAAAAATGGTCGCATGCTATCCTACAGGGTATTTATGAGAGTAGAATAAATAGTATAACTTTAGGAAAAGTGAAACAAATTAATGGGAGACATGGTGCATTATCCTACGCTTCTCACGTCAGTGCACATATCTTGAGGTTGCTTTGCTTAAATATTACGGTGGAAGCTTTTTATTATTTGCACGTATTCATTTTTGTTTGCGTTTTAATTTCAGTTGCACAGTTGTACACACCTTATATATTGGGTTATGGGACAGCCGGTCTGAGTAGCGGCAAGGTCGGGTGGACGCTGTATGAGTGCGTGGATTGTGGGAATAAATACAAGCACAAGGGCTCTCTACAGCGACATATTAAGTACGAATGTAGAAAACAGCCGAGTTTCAAGTGTCCTTACTGCGTGTATCGCGCCTATCAAAAGCATAATTTGCTTCTACATGAACGACATCTGCACAAAGATTTGCCGGAGAAAGTGGATTTCGTGTCGGAATGACCCGCACATCAAGGTTTCAGTAAAAGTTTATTTTATAACTACTAACCGGCCATAGGGGGGTGACTAACGGAGAATAGAGTTTATACTAACAAGTTGCGGGGGTAACATCGGCAAAGTGACAGTTTTAATATTCATATCAGAACATTTCTCAAACATCACCAACTCATCGCACTTATTTTTTTGTAAATGTTTTTTTAATTTTTTTTCGTTTCAACAACAGCCGCTTTTCAATCTATTATGCTCACATCTTATCGGCAGTTTTGCATATTATAATATTCATTTTATTTATGAATATTCATTGCCCTGTGAGAAGACGACAGCCTTAAGACCGCTTGTGCAACAATTGTAAATATAATTATCTTTAAGGTCGACAGCCTCTAATTGAATTGTCGGTTTTTTACTATAATAAACTAAAAATAAATTTATTATTTCTGTTACAGTTGAAGAAATTCAAATTATACTTAAAAGAAGAAGTAAGGATTTCACCATGAGGTTATCTGTGAGAAGAATTCGCAGTCCAAATGCATAAATGATCAAAATATTTTGAAGCTTAGTTAATTGCAGGGAAATTTATGTAAATTTCATTTTCTAGTAAATATTGCTTATTAGTCAATTTTGAATAAAATCAAAATATTTGCATTTTATTTGAAAAAAAAATATTTGAGATAATTAACGAAGAATAAACATTGTTTTTATATCATTGAGAATTATCTCAATGATATAAATAAAACATTATGGCAGCAATATAATAATGTTACCACCGAGATTTTAATATAAAATTCTATTTTGGTTTATGGTGGCAATGTTGACCTACTAATACATAATAATTTAAGTATATAACTACTGCGTAAGACATGTTTTTTAAAAATAATTTTACTTTTAGATTGTTAAATTTTCTTGTTCTTGTTATTAATTTTTATTTAGTGTGTGTTCCTTGTTGCCAAAGAAATTTATCAAAGTAATTTATACCAAGCCAAATAATTGTATTATAGTTTCAGTATTTTTGTTAAATTGTGTATAATATTTGCATTTGTTACTGTTTATAACTAAGTTACCTTTTAAAGTTCAAAGAAAAACGCGCAATATATTAAACCAAAGAATCTTCCAGTCGATTCTAGCCTTTATAAGTGCCTTATACGAAATGTGTAAAACTATTGTTACTAAGTAAATATTAAGAGTTTTTTATTAAATTTAAGATATATTATGTTGAATAAGATTACATTTCTTCCAAGATAGTCTTTCATAATAAAAGATTGTTTTCAGCGTAGACTGTCTATGTTTACTAATGAGAATATTGATATTAACTATCTTTGTCAGCTTCAAGATTTAACCAACTCGATGATAAAACTCGTTTTCAAAATGAATTTGCACCGAAATATCTGTTGCAATAAACGCATATGTCAAGAATACATATTACGTTTAAGAACTGTTTTTGTTTATCTTAAGTAATTGTGCGAATTTATCATGTCTTATATATTGACGTAATGACGTAAATTTCGTGTAAATTTATTTGGAACAGACGAAAAATTTGCTATGTACAAAATATTTAGATTTTTTAATAATTACATGTTACCTTTTATTTAAAAATATGGAAGCCGATGTTATTTAAAAAAAAATGTTTTTTTTTTTAAATAATTACAATTATAAATATCGCAACATACTCATAATTACTTAATGACGTGATATTATATACGTATGGAAAATTCGTAAATGAAACAGCTTATATACAAAAGTGATTCAATTATGTTCGTTATTATAAAAATGGTGCAATTTTAATGAAAATTAGCAAAGTGATTGTTTTCATATTATAAGCTTATATAAAATTAAATCCTACATTATACCTAATACCTTTGACCTAAAACGCATTTCGATAAATGTATAATGGTTTTTATTTAAATATATACCTTCTGTTTCTCAAGCCTTCGTTACTACATAGAACTAAAAGTTATATTATTGTAATATTATTGTTTTTACTTATAATTTCTTTAAAGAAACTATTATAAATTTTGTTACTTATATATTATCTTACTTACTGATTTTGATAATCTTTTAAGAGAAGACTAACTGTTTCCACAATTATAGGTTGTTAACATATTTTATTACTTTGTGTTAATCATTGCTTACCGTTATAAGATTTAAATTTCAAACCAACAAATATCAAAATTAAATAATTAAAATATTATTTACATCGGCGTCTATTAGCACAAAATAGTAAAATAAGGATTATTTTAAAATACCAGATATTCTGTTATATCTCCCGGAAAATAATTCACCTCGAATGACTGTTTAAATTGTCAGGTTGTAGGTGATTAACTACAAATAACGTTACCGTTTTCGGTACATTGTGCAAAAATGTCGACGCTGCAGGTACTTGGATACAATACGCGGTCTTAATAATACCAGGGCATGGTCAACGAAAAATTCAGTTTCAAGCCCTGATGCGTCGTGATTTTTTATATCAATATAAAACTTAGGTCCAAATTTCATTTTTTCAAACTACTGTTATATATTATTATATAAGAAGCAAAGAATACTTGAGTAAAATGCAGCACAAATTAAAAAAGTAAAAGTTTTTGTTTTGTGTATTATATAAATTATTTTAAAGTGGAGTGTGTTTGGTTTGTTTTAATTGATTTAAGAATGAGAATAAATGTTCTTTATTTAATAAATACTATGTGTCTTAATGTTCTAGATCCCACGCTCCGGCCTAAAACTTTCATATAAGGATTAATCAATTTATTTTTCAATATATGTTACATAGATATAAGAGTTCTTTTAAATTATTATAAATTTTTAGAAAACAATTTGTTTCAGGTGATCTGGATTTCTTTAAAAACATGATGCAAAATATGTTACCCATCATGCCTATGAAGACTAAAAACTACTGGTCGCAATTCGATTCTAGTTTCGAGTGTGAAAAATGCAAGAGGAAGTACAGACATAAAAGCACTTACCGAAGGCACATTACCTACGAATGTGGAAAAGAACCAATGTTTCGATGTCCATTTCTGGATTGTACGTACAAGGCTTATCAAAAGACTCACACGGATGCTCATATCAAGACGAAACACAAAGTCATGACTATAGAATACAAAGGATGATGCATCGCTCATAGTGAAAATAAAAAATTGTGATATTAAATTTAATTCTAATTAAAGTTAAGGTAAAATTTTATATCGTAATTTCATTTTTATTAGGTATTTAGATTATAAAAAAAACATTACTTTTTACATTTCGCAGCATAAAAACTACTTGATGTATACTTTAAACTTTGGCGCGAAAGTTAGGCACTAGCCGTTAGGCCTCGAAGATATCAGATATTTAATTTAGTTCTTTCAATTGGCAAAGGTATAAAATGAACATATATAAAGATGTTTTGTACATAAAGTACAAAATGTATAGCAATAATTATCTCTGAAGTATGCATTAAAACTATATTTATATTAAAGAACAATTCAATATTATCTGAAAATACAGATAAGACGATGAGTTATTTCTTTTTATAATAAAAAATATACCTTGTTCTGTCAATAAATAATATATGTATGTATAATTTTACTCGCTTAGTGATCGTATTTCTCAACGTATTGTAACTGTCATAATACATTTTTTTCTTATTCTATATGTCAATGTCAATAAGAACGATAGAAAATTCGGCAAAAATAATCAATCAATTTGTTCTATAATAGTAGTAGAATATGTCTCAATTTGAATTAAAAAATTAACAGATTAGTGATTTTACAATATGAATAGATTACTTTGTATAAATAAGTGTTACTTTAATACATTTAGGAGTAATATAAGTCGAACTTCGCCTGTTATTTTAGTTTCTAAAAATGTTTCACCAAATATTTGTATTCTTCGTGGAACACACGAACAAAAGAAAATCCGGTCAACTCTTAATTATATGATAGCACTAGGTGTAATGACAGTCGGTTTAAGTTATGCGGCAGTACCATTATATAGAATATTTTGTCAGGTGAGTCCAACGCTATACGAAATATATTCTTATCATATTCAATAGATAATATTATAAGGATTTTTGAAACGAAGCGAAACGGCTTAATTATTACCCGTGCTTAACAATCTTTTTGTATCTTTTTATAATAATTTTATTTACTTCTTGTACTACATGATTGCCTTCATTGCTACCAAGTCCAAATACGATCATCCTTGAACAAATACATCTACACTGAAGTATATTTAGTTGACACTCGTTTCTGTAATACTATTACTAGGAAAAATTTGATACGTTTCATAAAACAATATTATTGGCATTGCCTACTGTTTCAAAATTTAATCAGTGTTTATAAAAGAATAGAATAGAATTTCCGTCAACAATACATAAATATAAAAATAATACTAAAAAATATTTGTGCTTCACAGGCATATAGCTATGGAGGTACTACTGGTCAAGCGGAGGCTGATGATTCTGTCAGTAAGATGATAGCAATTAAAGATAGACCACTCAAGATTCGCTTCAATGCCGATGTCGCATCTTCTATGCAGTGGAATTTTAAACCACAACAAACAGATATCACTGTAAGTTTTCTTCTAATTAAAGTTATATACTATATGTATTTTTATCACACATAATGTATTTAGTTTGCTTAGCTTTTCAGGGTTGTTCAGTAAAGTTATTCAGACTATAACCTTACTCAAAACAAAAATAATATTAAAAACGAATTAGAGTTTGTGTTTGTCACATCATCGACAATAGAGAAACAAAGTTTTTATAAACTCAATATGATGATTTTACAGTGACAACTAACAAACATTTGTATTGAAATATAGATCTTTATGTATAATTACAATACAAACAATAATATCTACACTTATTCGAAAAGCTGGTGATAGAAGCAGGTCCCACCTTGCCACTGCGCTCTTTTTCAAAAGAATTGCTACATAATATGCAATATAAAATTCTTTTAATGTACTCATGGTGTGATCAGTATTTAATATTAATTACTTGTTAACAAATATATTTGCTTGCCTACCATGAGCAAAATGTGTTAGTCACTTATAAAGAAATCATAACGTCTGTAAAACTACATTTCATGCAACTAAATGATTATTATTATTATTAGTACAAATATGTTCTTTTCCACAATCTCAGTGCTAGGATGTATTCTCTATTAACTGGGACGTTCGGGTGGTGGGCAGCATCATATCAAACTAATCAATATTGTTTTGAATGTACATAATATTGTTCTAAAAAAATTGGAACCCAAATGTAAGGAGTATTCCTACTTTGTTGAAAACAATTGAATGATTATAATAACACAGACAGCTCTTTTTTTGTAGAAAACAGTTTCGATTTCTTAGCCTTACTCTAAAGTTTTATGCTGTATACTATGATAAAAATAAGACCCAGCACTGATTATAAAATTAGATTAGCCCCTTCTAAAAAGAGATTACCTATTCAGATTAGAAAATTAAAGAGTGGGTACTTCACAGGTGGTGCCGGGTGAGACCGCACTTGCATTTTACACAGCACGGAACCCCACAGATAAGACAGTAATAGGCATCAGCACATACAATGTCATCCCTTTTGAAGCCGGACAGTACTTCAACAAGATTCAGTGCTTTTGCTTTGAGGAACAAATGCTTAACCCTCATGAACAGGTAATGACTGTTGCACAGGTATTGTAAATGTTGTCCAAAGGCAGTCAGACCCACTCACCCTGAAGAATGTTCACTAAGGTGAATATTTATTTCTATGCCGAATGTCAATATCCAACAGTGTGTTGGATTTCTTCACCAATGACCTAATTTGTCACTTTTGTTTAATTTTTTTTACTTAGACATATTACTTTGAGTAAAAGAGCAAAACGAATGAAGAGCAATTCATCCATAATAGAGCTACAACAAATAATTAAACCATAAATCAAGCTTTATTCATTTTTACTCTATTAAAACATTATTTAATGAAATTAATTATTAATTTTTGTTTCCTGTTCTTATTACAGGTCGACATGCCTGTGTTTTTCTACATAGACCCAGAGTTTCAAGAAGATCCTAAAATGGAATATGTAGACGAAATAGTACTATCATACACCTTCTTCGAGGCTAAGGAAGGACTAAAGCTACCGGTTCCCACTTATGCCAGATAATTGTTGTAATGTAAACGGTTGGAATTGTTGACAAAGATTATGTATTTTATGTAGTTGTTTGTTTAAAATTAAAATATAAATTTAGTAAATGTTGTGTTATTACATGTTCCATCAGAATCAATCTAAGGACCTTCTATGTTCTTTTGTTTTCATTTTAAAAGAATCATTTACAAAAGTTATATTGTGAGAATGCTCCTAAACTCGTCAGTCTTCTCGAATTATTTTAGAATCTACATCTCATCGAGTACAACTCGGTAGGAATTAAAAAACGTCAGGGGAAAAATGAGCTCAGCGGTCCCAGGGGTTGGAAGTTAGGGGGAAATCATAGGGTGCGTTGCAAAGAAAGTCACCATTAGATCGGATAATTTAATTTCCACAAGATCGCCTAGGCCTTGACGGCGGCCGTGACGGGGTAGCCGCGCCGCAGCCCCATGCACTGGTCGCGGTCGATGAACAGCGAGCCGCTCTTGCAGCGCAGCTCGGCCTCCAGCCCCGCGCGCACGCCCAGCAGCGTCTGGTGCGCGCCCTCGGCCGCGGACAGCTTGCCGCGCAGCGCGTCCACGGCCGCCTGCAGCTCGCACACCTCGCGCACCAGTCTGCCGGCGACGCGTTCTGTTGGTTGGGCTTGTGGTTGCGTGCATCTGTGATGGATCGCTCCCGTACCTGTTCTGCGCCTCGTCCCTGCACTTCTCGAGGTGCGGGCGGTTGGTGCGCGCCTGCAGCCGCGTGTGCGCCACCTTCATGGGTTGAAGCTTGTCCTCGATGGCCTTGTTCAGCAACTCCAGCGTCTTCTCCACGTCGAACATTTCTTGCTGAATCTGAAGTTGAATTATATTTCGCACGATTACCATTCAAAAATACAGAATCTGATAGTTTCCGTTACTTTTGTGGTACTATGTGCACGTCTTAGCTTATGTAATGGAAATTAATTACATTATAGGACATATTTTTGACTGAAAGTAGTAATATTATTTCGTTGCAATATGTAAATACAGCCGTGACGCTTATCAAGTACCTAGCCACAATGGTCGCAGATTGTGGCAAACTTTAATAAATCATAGGTCTAGATTTGAACTCACTTTGTGCAAATGCAGTTGTAATTTGTTCTTGATCTCTATAGTCTCCGCAATACGACGCGTAAACGCGCTGTTCGTGTTACTCCATTGATCCCAAATCTCCGTCGCCGACACGTTGATTAAGTTTTCGGCATCTGCGGAATGAAATGCGAATGCGTCAAATGCGGCCCGAGGGCGACGGGCCGAGCGTCTCGTCCTGCAATCGGTAGGAGACGGGCGCTCACCGGACAGCATCTGCACGGCCTTGGCGCGCTCGGACTGCGAGCGCTGCAGCGTGGCGGCGCTGGCGGCGGCCCAGCGCGCCGCGTCGCACACCGTGGGGTCGTAGCGCTCGATGCCGGCGTAGAACTGCAGGCCCTGTAACGACCGCGCCTCGCCGACGTCACCACTTCGCTTACATTCGCTCCGAACATCTGAATCATTTTGAAGATAGTGTCCGTCTCTGGCGGTCAACGTGACATAGACCCAGAGTTTGATTTTGTTTCGAAAACACCTTGAATTATCGGTGGCGGTTTCGATGACCACTCCATATTTTACCGTCAGTAAAAATATATACTAAAAAATATGATTAAATCAATTTTAAGGCACAGTGTTCGCTTGCCTTGGAGAAGTTGTTGAGTTGATGACACATAGAATCGATGCCGAGGGCGTACTCTTTGTTACGGAGATCGGTCTCCAGCTCGTGTTGCGTCGCGCGACAGTTCTTAGATTGTTGTCGAACCTGCAAAATATTTGTTATTCTACCATCTATATACTGTATATGCTCTATTCATAAATATCGTGCCTATCAGAAGTCGTATGTCGTCAATCTTAAATATTGCTTAAATTTCTGCTTATTGTACCTTTTCGAGCATATTTCGGAACTTGTCCTGGCATTCCCGCAGTGTGGCCACTTCCTTTAAAAGCGACTGCTCCACTGCATCGTGAACTTGCTCCATACCTGAAAATATTTTACTGATTGAATTGCTGTTGTAACAAAATTGTATAATACTATAAAGCAAGAAATAACATCAACCTTGTCTCTTTTCGCGATGGTACAAACACTCTTGAACAATATGTAAAGGACCCTCAATTCCGGCGATAGCTCTTTCCAACTGCCTCCTCGTATCGTTCAGTTTCTCGCAGGTTGCCACTAAGCGCTCCATTTCAATCGAAACCTAAAAAAAAATGTAAAAGAGTTTTTCTTTGTTTTATGCACTTACGTACTCTAGACAGCAGAATAATCACCTCGTTTCGCCAGAATGTAGTGTCCGTTATCCTTTCCCCAATTCTTCTTCCGGAGTCTCGCTGCCCCTGTGTTCCAATTTCGTCGGTCTCTCTAAAATTTGTTGTAAATTCAATATATGAATTTATATTATATATTGTATATGTGTTTAAATAATAGTAAATCTTACCTCAGCATCCGCATAATATCATTTCTCACACGCTCTGAGAAGTTTCTCTTTGCATCAGATTCGTTATAGTTTTTAATGCTGGTCTGATTCCATTCGTTCTGGGTATACCGCGTGTAGAGCGCCGCTCGCGCTGCGTGTTCAGGGCTTCGGTCGAAGCCTGTGACGAGATTAGGGAACCGCAACGGCTCTGTTGCCATCCCAGCTGGTGTGTAGCACGGATCCACCATAGTATTTGTAATCGGTTGGGATGGCCTATTTCATCAAACATTATTAGAAGAATAAACAATTAAATACACATAATAATGATAACATAACTGAACTCATCGTAAACGAAGTATATAAATTCGATCATAGCCTGTTTATGTAAAAAAAGATATTTACATCGGTGTAACTTCAATCTCTTCGTAGCCCATAATAGGTCTCCACGGGTGTTTTTTTGGGGAGTGGAAACAGTACCCTACTTGTGGGGGTACACTTGGAGAACCTGCAGTTTCTTTTACGGGACTCCATTTTTGAAGTTGCTAAAAATAAATTTAATTACCTTACAAACATCTTTTATAAATTTATTAAAATTATTAATATGATGCCATATTTACTGTACACATAGAAACTTCCTTAGCCATATTTGTAGTACTGTTTGCCAAAATTTAGAGAAAATTAATTTTGGTAAAAATTAACATAAAACTACAAATTCAAAATATTATTCGGTGTCATGTTACTCCATGGTAATGACTTATTTTTTAAAAACTTATGTCATTATTTTTTATATTTTATTTCTTTGTATGTAAGCAGCATGTAATATAGTGATTTGAGTTTGTATAATCGATAAAGTCTTAATACATAATATTAAAACAGACTTATATTTCGTATCTTTATCATTTTGTTTCCAAACTCAAACTACATAAAGTCAATGTCATGTGCTCGTGAAACAGTGAACAGTGTGAGGAACTGTCACTTGTCAGTGTCACTGAAGTACTCATACGGATAACTCGGGATCACTTTTTTTTAGAAAATATTTTTTAATAAAGCAGAGTTTTTGACCCTCTGAATGATAAATGTTACATCTTAATATAAATAAAATAAAATGAGTGGCGTTCCTGAAAACGCACCTAATCGTAAGTTACCTAAAATTTAATTTTTCTCATAAGCTATTGTTGGAATGTTCCTTAAAAATGAGAATTAATCCAATTATTTCATTCAGATTGCCCTGGTACTCAGAGCGAGGATGCAGGAAAGGCCTCAGCATGTGCTGGATGTCCAAACCAGAACATCTGTGCATCAGGTATAGTGGAAAAACATTATTGATTATTACTATTTATTTACAAGGTATAGTGATACCAGATAAAGGAATCTATAATACCATTTGAAACAATAAAGACCTTGTTTTAACGATGATAGTAAAACAACATAAAACTTGTATATTATAGGTAGGCTGACGAGCATATGGGCTTGATGGTAAGTGGTCACCAATGCCCATAGACATTGGCATTGTAAGAAATGTTAACCATCCCCTACATCGCTAATGTGCAACCAACCTTGGGAATTAAGATGTTATGTCCCTTGTGCCTGTAATTACAATGGCTCGCTCACCCTTCAAACCGGAACACAACAATACTAAGAACTGCTGTTATGCGGTAGAATGTCTGATGAGTGGAAGGTACCTACCCTAATAAAGTAGAATGTGTTTATATTATTCAAATATAAAAATATTTTTTTAACTTGACATACTTTAAGGAGTGCCAGCCGGACCAGATCCTGCAATTGAAATAATTAAAAACCGCCTAGCTAATGTGAAACACAAAATCATAATTCTCTCCGGTAAAGGAGGAGTGGGTAAAAGCACTGTTACCTCTCTACTGGGACATGCGCTGGCGAGACTCAACCCTGATGCAAATGTAAGTTCATTCAACATCATTTCAATAACAAACAACTTTTTTTATCTCATTAGATAAAATATTGTTTTTTACTTTGCAAAATAATATTAATAACGAAATTACATCATTTATCGATACAGATTTAATGACTAAAACAAATAATTTGTTATGACTCGTTAAATTAAATTTGTGCAAACATGTCTAAATAGTATACCCATATTGGCACTTATATTACCAATGAACAAACTATTTTCTATTCCGTTGTCCCTGTTTAAATATTTAATGAATGGTGGTCACATACCATTGTGTTATTAATTATGATTTATATTACACATAGCTTTTCTCTTATTTTTCCTTTACTACTCTGATTCATACAAATACACACTTACTATTGTCACGATGATTCAACCATCTTTTATAAATGGTCTCCAAATACATATTTATTTATTTAATCTAAGGAAGACAAACAGTTATGACATATACAAAAATTTACTTCTTCACAATTTCATTGTTTTCCTTATATTTTTAAAATATAATTTCTATAATTGAATTTGGACCAGTATAAACTATTGTTCACACATTACTTTAAAAAGACAATATTGAATTTTGTTAGACTGTAACAAGAAAATGACTGCTTAATTCTAAAAAAAGTAACTTATATTTTTATTGTTCATCCTAAAATAATTCAATAAAGACAACAAGTTTATATATAACTTCTCTTGTTACTGTTGGTGACCACTTACCATCAGGTGGCCCATATGCTCGTCCGCCTTCCTATTCTATAAAAAAAAAAGGCATATCTGTTTTCAGCTCTATGTGACTTATTGTTAATTGAAATGTCTGTTTTGATCGAACTACTAAAGCTTGATCAATTATTGCAACTGGGTTATAAGCAGCTTCCAAGAACAATATAAACTGATATACTAAATTTTATTTATATTTATTAAGAGCTTGTTTAGATTAAGATAACTTGAATTATTCATTAAATTATGGATTAAAGAAAATGTTGAATGTACGAGTGCTGTAGTCGAAATAATGTGTTTTTATTAATAAAAACTGCAACATTACCCTATTATATCTTGAACGTCTTTCATATGAGTTGCCGAATTCCATGTCAATTCCTTAAATTTAACAGACACGTGTATCGATTCTGAAGTCTGGTGGGAGATTTCGCAAAGCCTCGTCTCGTGGGTCGGCACCGCCTGGTACAGCCGCCTATGTAGGTCACTACATTATAATGCATGGGTTTCATTTTCCGACTTAAATCTAAAAATATAAATATCAATTATCGATTATTGCTTTTACCGTTTCCTTATGGCTACGAATGTTACACAGTTTTTATTTCATTTTTCTTTGATATTATCGTAATTGATTTTTTTTTATTGTTAAGAAACGTTATGAAAAGATAAAACAATATAAAATAAGGTAAAATAAACAATAGTTATTCGTATTTAATATAATCGAAGAGTTAATTTGAAAATTTAATTTTAAACCTTATTTTATCACAACCCCAGAACAGCTACGAAGGTTAAGTAAAATTAATTCGTTTGTATATTGATAAAACCTGAAAGCGTGGAACGAAACAATAAAGTATGAATGAATATGAAATATTTTTGCGTCATTGATAACATTAATTGATTCCTATAAATTGTTAATGGTCTAAGAGAATCGTTAATTTAATTTAAAATATATTCAAACAAAACTGTAAATTTAGTAGGTCATACGAGTTAACAGGAAGTTAAAAACAAAGTCGTTTACGACTTTTTACAAATCCATTCACCAGGAACAATATGAAAATGCGACCTTATCATATATCTAGTTTCATAAACGCGTTACGTTACGTAATGTAACAACTACCAATTATAATTATAAGTGATATTTTGTATTCGTGAATGTTTGCGTTAATATGCAAATTATTTTGCATAAAAGTTTTAGAATATTATTAATTAGTTATATTAAGTTTATTATTGTATTTTATCTCAGTAGAATTTACAAGAATGGTAATATATACATATCCTTTTAAAATACGTGTCGTTTCTTTTACAGGTACTCGTACATTTAATTAAACATTGACAGGACTCGGTATAAGACTATCTATTCTTTTTACTGTGCAGTTTAGAAAGAGATAGTAATGTTTTCCATACATTTGTTTTGTCATCCATACTTAATCTAGATGTTGGAATTAATAAATTTATGGCATTTGTATGTATGTAAAAACTTTGGCCTCCTTTATGAAATCCATAAATACGTAGGTACCTTAATATGAACATAGCATGAACATTTTATTAAATTAAGTTTGTATTTGTAATAAATAATTAGATTTCTCATAACTCATTAGCGAAAGAACGCTTTTGTATGTTATTCTATTAAAATTTATATTTCTATTAATGTCGAAAAATAAACTCGTACAATCACTTTCTTAAGGATAAAGTTATTTTCAATACAACTATTAATTGTGTATAAGTTAATATTGGTTATTAATTAAAGCAACGTATTTTCAACGAGGCTTCGACTTCCTTTTGTGTGACTTCCATAAGAAGTGCAGGGTTTGTGTACATACTTTGAAAAAATTCTGTTTTATGTCAAGAGTCCAAACTAATGTGAAACTATATAGATAAAAGTTAAAAAATAACGCAAAATAACAGCCTGTACGAGTAGGTAAATGCTTCGTAAATGTCTTACTACTGCCTCTCTTAATGCTAATCTAAGGGCTAATGCCTTTCCTTTCTGATTCCTGATTCCACCACTCTGTTCCAATGGATGGGTATACTCACGTATAAAAAAAGACAAGACACTTCAATATATTTGTTGATATGTTTTTTATTTTGTAGGTGGGTATACTAGACGCCGACATATGCGGACCGAGCCAGCCGCGCGTGCTCGGCGTCACCGGGGAGCAAGTACACAACTCGGGCTCGGGCTGGTCTCCCGTCGTGAGTATACTCCGCAGCCACTGATTTCTAATCACGCTGATTTAACGAAATCCAGTTGCAACTACGTTTTATTAACGGACTTCAAAATACAAGGATGACTATGTTCGACTGTGATCATGTCTTTTTTAAGTATCTTTTACCACGATTACTCCATCAATTATTTATTATTATTTTATTATTATAATGTCGTATCGGGTACAGAATAATGTCACCTCACCTTAACTTTCTGTTGGAAGGGCCGTTTCTCTACTTACGATTTGTTCGTTTCAATCGAGCAGATGCCCGTAGAATGACATTCACGCAGTGCAATAAAACAAAATGCGTCAATAAAAACGTAAAAAAGATAAAAAATTAAAACGTAAATATTTCTTCAAAACCGTGTTTGTTCCACTAAAGAACAATGAAACGGGAATCTACAATATATAGAGAGTTATTATATAGGATATTGGTTTTTAGTACATATAATATATTTTGTATTCCAGCTTCCTTAATTAGCGTCAGACGACATCATATATCGTTCGTATTGTAATTAAATTAGATAAAAGTACATTCACTCGCAGTTGAATGGCTTCAAGTGTATTGAGTGATCATCTCGTCTGTAATATAACTAACCAGTCTATAATTGCTCTTAAAATTTTTGACAGCATATTAATCATTACCAATATTGTTTGTTTCTTTTTTAATTTAGTACGATATAATTTTTCTTCATTCACTAGTGATTAAATTCCTAACGCGGAATTTAATGTTAAATAATATTATTTATTTATTGTTATTTATATTTATAATTTAATAATACATTTAATCTATCCGACCAGTCTTTGAGGTAAATTACACAAATGTCATTCCCGTAAACTGTACTAATATTATAGTACTGAGGATTTTGTTAATATCATGATCAGTGAGATTAAAGATTATGTTTGTCTTATATAGTCCATGTATATACAAGAATATAATACGATATGGGACTATGTATAACGTCACGCTACGATGTAACATTCAACGCGGTCAAAACCGCCGGTAATATGATAATACTCCGTGCGCCTTATTAATGCCATTATTGTGTAAAATTTTATATATAATTTTAAAAACTTTACTTTGTGTAATAACTTTGAATTTTTGTATTCCTGGTCTGGTTAATTGTTAAAAGAATGTAATTATAATCTTGTTTTTTTTTCAGTATGTAACTGATAATTTGTCTCTGATGTCCATCGGGTTCTTATTGGCGAGCCCCGATGACGCTGTCATTTGGAGAGGACCGAAGAAAAATGGTAAATATATATATTACTAATGGTAATCAATATAATTTCATTATAAATTCAATTTAAAATATGAGATAGGATGGCAAATTCGATACGATCGGAACGATTTCTGAAACTGGAGGGCTTTACGTGCTTTTCGAAGGGGTGTAAACACTTCCGAATTTCAGACTTTGAGCTGATATTGAGATTTTGTACAGAAAAATCTATTCATTTATTTATATGTCGCGTGAATTGCCAACAAACATGTGTTGGCATGGTTTTATATGTTCCAATATAAATGTATTATTCAATGTAAATTACATTACAGGTATGATCAAGCAATTTTTAAGTGAAGTAGATTGGGGGGACCTGGATTACCTGTTAATCGATACACCGCCAGGTAAATATATGTTTGTTACACTGCAACGGACTGTAAAATTCATACTCCATCATACATCCCTCGGTTCGTATCAATCGTACTGCTCCGTAAACTAATATAAAGACATCAATTGCGTAATCGTCGCAGGCACATCGGACGAGCACCTGTCCGTCGTCCAGTACCTGTCGGCGGCGGGCGTGACGGGCGCGGTGGTGGTGACCACCCCGCAGGAGGTGGCGCTGCTCGACGTGCGCAAGGAGATCCAGTTCTGCCAGAAGGTCGGGCTGCCCGTGCTCGGCGTCGTCGAGAACATGTCGCTGTTCGTGTGCCCCAACTGTCAGGTAGCACTGCCGCGCGAATCCTCGAGCGCTCTGAAATATTTTAAAAGTGGGCGCTTTGGCGCCGAGGCGCGGGTAGCCCTACAGACACGACTCTCGGCAGGCGCGCAGCGAGATCTTCCCGGCGACGACGGGCGGCGCGCGCGCCATGTGCGCCGAGCTGCGCGTGCGCGCGCTGGGCGCGCTGCCGCTGGAGCCGCTGCTGGCGCGCAGCTGCGACGCGGGCGCGGACTTCGTGCGCGACCTGCCGCACTCGCCCGCCGTGGCCGCGCTGCGGGACATCGTCGCCGGTCAGCTTGCTCCTCCTCCTCATGTCGTGGTCGTCCTGTTGTTGCACGTCTCCAGAAATTTCTTTTTGTTTCAGAAATCGTTGCCGCCTGCGAGCGGCCGAGGAGTTCGTAGAGAACTCGAGTCTTGACTGCGCCTCGCGAGGGCGGTGGGGCGGCTTTTGAAAAATTGATGTCGTGCCTAGTCGATGTACAAACGATAGATGAGACGAAAGAATTTATGATTTATAAATAATAATATAAGTATAAAATTATATTTACATTAAAAATTTTGTTTTAATTCCGACACGATTAGTGGTGATTAAAATAAGAAAGTGATATTTTCGTGTAACAAGAGGCGTAAAATGCGCGGCGATTCAAATCAATTAACAATTAGTTATTTGTTACGACTCATCCGAAACATTATCCTCAAAGTGGATGATTATATGCCAAAAACCTTTACAATTTACACAAATGTTGAAAACAACAACAAATAACGACGTACGATATTTCAACTAAATCTGATAAATGATATCAAAACGTACAGCCACAAAGAAACATTTATTTTATATTAGTCATCGCCCGCATGGGGGCAGGTGTTAAAAATAAATAATAGCATTTGTCCTTCCTTGATGTTCAAGCTTACTTTATACCAAATTTCGTAAAATATATTAAAACGTAAAAGATAGACGCACTGTCTGTCTTTTACGCTTGCACGCGTACTTTCGCATATATAATATTAGTATAAATAATATATTGATTTAGATGACAATAGAAAGTTTCAACATTCTCAATAGTCTGTCGAAATATTTAAAGGAAATATTTACATATATTTATTGACATACAAAAAGAGTCTTTAGAAAAGTAACAATTACAAAAAGCACTGTTAAATAATATGAAAATTACATTACAAACCTAATTTTTATCAAAACTAGTAAGTCATTGCATGTCATTTTTTATCCTTGACAAATAAATTGGATGCTGTTGGAAAATCATGTACAAAAAAACGTAAAGAACGTAAATATATTTCAGTTAAATTAGATATAGCTAAATTTTGATTTAAAACAAATAGTTCCTTAGTATTTATTTAATTAGATTTTATAATTTCCAAACGACCGTATCCGGTATCTTGGTCGCTGTCACATGATTTTGACATTTGACATTGGCAGCTTAATCAGAAAATTAGAAGGTTTCCAAAATATGAAAGAATTTAGAAATTTTATAATATTAAAATTAATAATTACTCGCTTGCCTGTCTTATAAATTAAAAAGACCGTAAGAAGAAACACGATTTATTAATTGAATAAATTCAAATTGAATTGTCATGTCAGATAGAGGTTATACAAAATATTGCAAAATTAATATAACATATAACAAAGATAAAAAAACTTTGAAGTGAAGTTACACTAATGCCTGCTCATCGTGATGAAGAAGAAGACAAACCCTGCAGAGCATGTTCAGACTTCAAGACTTGGACAAAACTGCAGAATAAGTCAAAAATTACTACGCCGAGTAAACCGGTAAGGTTATCTTATGTTTCGTAACTAGTACTTCTAGATTCAACTAGAATTCAATTTTGTAAAAAGAAAAATTAAATCGATGTCTTCTTTGTATGTAAAACTTGTAAATTATGTTACTGTATTCATAAAACGGTAGTATAGTTGTCTGTTGCTTATTGCAAAATATAGGTGGATAGATAGTAATCATTATTTGAATATATCATTTAATAAGAATTAAATAATATAAGTAATACTCCGAAAATAACTTAAAAGTTGAATAAATTTCTAAGCCATGTAATTAATCATACAAAGTACTCCCTTTTAAATTTTATCAATATTATGAAGTATGAGAACAATATTATTATATAACAGTATGTATTTTTAAGCCTCCCAAGCAAAACAAGGAGTGTCCACTGGACAAAGATGAGCTGGGCAAGTCAACATGGGGTTTTCTTCACTCCATGGCTGCCTACTATCCAGATAAGCCAACCAAAGTTGAATCTGAAAACATGACTAAATTTTTCAATATATTCGCTCAATTCTACCCATGCGAACCTTGTGCGCTAGACTTTCAAGAGGAGTAAGTAACTAAAATAATAAGATACTTGATCTGTATACTTTATTTTATGTAGTTAATTTGTAAATAATTTTTAATTAAAATAAACTTACCAATTTAACATATTAATTTTGGGTTCTACCATCTTTTCTATATTTTGCGTGATTAGATTTATTAGAAATAATTGAAATGTAACAAAAAACTCCACTACCTACTGGATTTAACTTCATGACTAAAAGTTCTCCCTATGAATACATCAGTTTAGAATAAAAAGTAATAGAAATAAAGAATCATAATTATTTTAATTATAAATATAGTATAGTTACAATGGACAAAAATTTCAAGTATCTCAAATAATGTTTGCGCAGGCTGATTGTGTTTGTAGTGTGTTCAACTACAGCATGTTGTTATTCTGTCATGACAGGCTAACTAATAACAAATTGTGATCATGGTTAAAACTCAAGTCAAGAATAAAAATGACTACAAACATCGCAAAGTTTAAAAAAACAGAACTAAATATTTACATTTTATATTTATCTTAAATGTATTTTATTAATTAAATAAGCTACAACGAAGAATGAATGAAATGAAAAATAATTGAACGGTCATATTTTACTTGAATTTTCTATACTTTCAATAAAAAAAGTACTTGAAATATATATTTTTTCTTTACAGCATTAAAAAGCACCCACCAAAAACAAAATCCAAAGACGAACTTGCCAAGTGGCTGTGTGAGAGACATAACCAAGTGAATGTTAAATTAGGCAAGCCAGTGTTTGACTGCAGCAAAGTGCACGAGAGGTGGCGGGATGGCTGGCTGGATGGCTCTTGTGATTAGATGTTCAATATCACAGTGAAAATATTGCCTAATGAATTTTTGTGACCACATTATTATCATATTTTTAAATATACTCATATTATATAAACAAGGATTTAGCATTAGCTTTATTACTGAAACTTCTAAATATTCAACATACCTTTCTTATATTACATACAAAGGTTGTATTTTCACTGTGAAGCCTTAGACATTTTTATTATTAAAGATTAAGCATTGTTTTATTATGAAGATATAACTATTTTGTCTGTTTTAATGCCACCTGTAGTTAAAATGTGATAATTACATTAGAATTATAAATATTTACATATTACAAAAACTATTTTGATTCTATATTGATATTTTATTTAAACAAATTACTAAACCCAAACTTTGTTTAGGAAGTAATTGAGCAAAATTAAAAAACAATTGCATTTTGAATTTTTATTGTATAACAACTAAATTACATGTTATTTGATATTATAAGAGAAATGATAATAGTTACTATAGACAATTTAATGAATCATTTAATATTTACAAACGAAATGTCGAGATTATCAAAGGTTAATTAAACTGAATTGCATATAACAATCACTATTATATATCTTAATAAAAAACTTAATCAACTAGATTAAACATGTAGAAAATCCTTATGACTAATATTTCTAACTGTACTTCCATTGCAGATAAACTAATATTTAATTAGTTATATCTAAAGATTTTAAAAGCAACAATAAGTCAATAAAAACAAATGAAAGTCAACTCTGTAATTGTCACCACACAATGTTCAACCAGACACTGACATATCAGTCACTTTTAGACCAACATTTCGGTCATTCTGGTCGTTGTTTGGTTTGTTCTCATAAAAATTCCATCTCCCTTTCGATACCAACAAATTTCAGCTGCTCTGTTGGTCCATATCTGTAAAACAATCATTTAAAGTAAGAAATCACGAAGCATTAATAAATCCTGAACATTGAACTATTTTAGTTCACAGGTTTCATGCAAAACACAAGTGCACTCTCTCTATTGCCTATCTGTATATCTCTGATTTAAACACTCCGAGATTACGTAGCACAGGGATGTGGTAATTTTGTAAGTCAGGACTGCTGAACTCAATCGTCACAATACCTCAGATGTTTTAATATTCAACTCGGGATTTGAACCTGAATATCTAGGACTTACAAACTACTAAGACTAGACTATTTAAGGGTTTACAAATTTCAAAATAAAATAAATAAATAATATCTCTATTTAGTATAGAGATATATAAATAAGAGCTAAATAAATAAGAAATAAGTTTTAATATTAAATCCCTAATTGATAGTGACTTTTTTTATGACTAATGAATTTTAACAGAATAATTGAGCAATATTAACGGTATAACATGCTTCTTATATCTGGAAAAGAAAAGGATCTCAAGGGAAAGTAAAACAATGTTCTTTATTTCTCTAAGATCCACTCGAAATAGAGCAAAGGGCTGAGCAGCTAACTCGTTTTCGTAAAGTGAGTGATTCCTAAAACAGTGTTACCTGTAGTCGAAGAACAACTCCTCGCCAGGCTGTATGGCGCGCTTGGCGAAGATGCCGATGCGATGGTCGCCGTTCACCATCATCACCTTGGCGTAACAATTCGGGTTGATGGAGTGGTTGGCGAAACGGATCTTGTTACCCTTGCGTGTCGCGTCCACCACGAAATCTAATGTAAATGTTTTATAAATACATGATTGTAAAATAGTTACCAACAACATCTTTATCATAATAATTATTTTATATTATGTTATAGGGTCAAATGGGTCACCTGATGATAAGTGGTCACTACCATCCATAGATATTGGTGATGTAAGAAATATGAACCATTCCTTACGCGATGTAAGTGCTCCACCAACCTTGGGAACAAAGATGTTATGTCCCTTGTGCCTGTAGTTACACTGGTTCAGTCACCCTACAAACCGAAACTTAACAATACTAAGTATTGCTGTTTAGTGGCAAAACGTCTGATGAGTGGGTGGTATCTACCCAGACGGGCTTGGACAAAGCCCTACCACTTAGTAAATTCTAATTAAATATAGTACAATTTCAAACCTAAGGTTTTATTAGAAATACGTAAATAAATAAATTTTATTCTGTTTTCTTTTGATACCTTATTTAACCCACTGGCTATAACTGCAACATATAGAAACTACATGCATACTAACATCCAATAAAATTATAGTTTATTTAAGAAGATTCTTACAAGTTACTACCAGTTCAGACTGAAGATAACCATTCCTCAATTACCTACTTGGTTACTTTTCAATGAATGAAAAACTTAATAAAATACCTTTACGAGTAGCGGTTACATTACCATTATTAAGGTTGAACAGGAAGGAGCACATGTACTTGTCGTAGACCTTCCCGCGTCGGTCCGCCTCGTCCTGCGAGATGATCTCGCCGCAGTACTCCGAGATGAACTCGTTCTTGTGCGCGGCCTCCTTGAGGAAGATGCCCCAGCCGGCCACGTCCGACGGCGCCAGCAGCAGGTGCTTGTGCAGGCCCCTGAGGGAAAGGCGTCTCATGAGACACGGCGGGGGGGCGGCGGCGGCGGGGCCGCGGGGGCTGCTCGGCGCACCTCTGCACGGACACGTTGCGGCAGTAGAGCGGCAGGCGCTGCGCGAGCGGCGGCGCGAGCGGCGGCGCGGGCGCGTCGGCGCCGCACGCCGTGCACAGGTCGGGGTCGCACTCGCGCACGCCCAGGTAGCACGGGCACTGCTTCGTGTTGCACTGCGCCTTGCAGCGGCAGCCGGGGAAGCGGTTCTGGCCTGGCGAGCGGAGGTGCAGTTTAATCACTCGGCCACTCATAACAACTGTATATCAGCGACACTACTGTCCAGAGACACTGTCGATAATTACGGTTGTTTTTTTAAACCAATGGGTTACACTTTAGGTTTATAAAATATTTTTAAAACTGTTAATTTGTATCAAAATCAGCCGTATCATATTTTTTAAGGAATGATTTTATATATTACTTTATTTTTGTAGTTAGTTGTACAAAGTTATTTATTACGAGCTGCGCCATCCTAACTTTTATATAAAATAGAGGGATGTCCGAATTTCAGCTTTTAAGACTCGGTAGTTTTGGCTATGCCAACTGATATTTTATAGGTATAAAAACTCACAGTCGCTGCTGCACTGACAAAACTTCTCACAAAAGTTCTGCGACTGTAGACAGGGGCACATATTGTCGCAGGGCTGGTTGGGGTGATCGCACGGTGTGTAGTTGTATCTGCACACATTATATTAAGTAGAAATTAAATAAATAACAATATTGTAATGAAATATATACTCCACTATATTATAATTATCAACAAAATACTAATACTCTCATTGTCTACAGTCATTACATTAAACCTCCATTTTTTTTACAAGAAATTAATTAATAAAAGAAAGTACTTATTAGTTAACAGTTCGACTTAATCTTTTTATATCCTTTTCCAACAGCAGGAATAAAGACAAATAAACAAATTTGACCTTGAATCGACATTACATCATTGGACTAAAATAATAATCTATAGTGTTCATTAGGGATTGTTTTGTTTATCATTCTCTTTCCGACATCGGAAAAGGTTATGCAACCTACGTCCACGCGTGCGTGTTCATTTAGTTGCCGACATTTCGCTTAATACTCGCGCGGCTTGGAAGCGCGTGTACGCATTACGTCTCGCTTCTTACGCGCTGATGAACGATACAAACTTTGTAGCTACTAGTATTATATTGTTATACGGTTTATGCGGGAGTACTGAAAGCTTATCTTGCAATAAGTTTGTCCTCGTAAAGGTAGTACTCACACGTGGTGCGAGGCGGAGTCCTTCTTGAGCTGTATCTTGCGGCAGTGCACGGACCACAGGCGGTGCTTCTTCTTCTTCTTGCGCGGCGGGGTGCACTCGGCCTGCACGCCGCAGCACTCGCGCCCCGTCTCCGTCCAGTGCCGGTACACCTGCGGGGGCTCGTGTCAACGGGGTCGGGCTGCGGTCACGTCGCGGGGGGGGGGGGGTCCTTTTGCTTACCTGTTGGCAAGTCTTCGACAGCATGACCTGGGCGATTGCGCAGTAGTTCGCGGGAAACACCTTGTGCAGGGACCGGAACAGCGACTGGTCTGAGCCCGTCCACTCGGATTCATCGCCCACCGTCAAACCTAAAATTTTAACAATAATATGTAAGAAGTAGTTCCACTACTATAGGAAAACTAATTTTAATCTAAAATTTACCTCTAGGGCCTCTCAAAAAAATTTTGATAATAGTATATTTGTGTTTTATTTGAAAATGAAATATAATTAATTTTCGTTAATCATGTAACTTGTGGTGTATTTTAACTGTAAATGTAATTGAAAAAAAATGTGGACAGATGGTATGTACTTTTCGTTACATTTGTAAAATTGTTCTGTGAGAGCAAACTCGAAGTTTGACGAAGAACACAATCGTGAAATAACAATGTGATATGCGACATAAACTATAATATAATATTAACGGGATATAAGCATCGCAATGAAGCGTCACCGTAAGTCGGTTTGCAATTACGAGTTTTTTACGAGCGAGTGATATAAGTTAGTCCCCACAGGAAGTACCACTAATTTCGCTTCGTATATTAACTGTTTCATAGTAAATATAATATGTAATGATATATACACACCGAGTGCGTTATAAGCGGCCTCTGCCGGCGAGTCGGCGGGCTTGTTGTTTCCGTTCGAGCTCCAGTTGCTGTTGCTGGAGTTGCTGTTGCTACCTGAAACCGTTCTATCACCGTATCATCATCGCTATCGAGTAAGGAGAAATGCAGCAATAATCGAAATATTTAATCTAAGTATGTTACAGCCTGGAGAGTTGCCAAAAATGGTTTAATATTAGAGTGAATGCGTGGCGGACCCTTCTGGTAGCGGTTGCTGTCGTTGCTGTCCTCGGAGGACGCGTCGTTGGGCGAGTCGAGCGCCAGCGGCTTGTCGTCCGCCGCCTCGCGCGCCAGCTGCTCGCGGACGCCCTCCTGCGGACACCGGGTGTGTGAAAAAGGACTAAAGAAGAACAAAAAGAAGGACTTCGCGTGACTTCTGATTTTTTGGCTCCGTGATATTAAGATCACCACAGTCCACAGACGTTGACGTTGTAAAAATTATTAACCGTTACTTAAGATGTTTTCCTAGCACGCGATGAATTAAAAAACTCAAGCTAAGCACGTGAATAATCTGTGATGCCTGTATGGGTTTGAACCCACAATCATCGGGTATAATTCACGTGTTCCAGCAACTGGGCCATTCCGGCTGCAATCAAGCGAAACGATTTTATAATTAAATATATATATATATATATATATATATATATATATATATTAACTTACCAGTAACATAAAACAGCTTGGACTGCAAGGTTCAGAAAATGGTTTCAAATCTGGACCTTTTCGCTTCGTTAAGTTCGGTCGGGGATGACATGCTTGTAGGCCTAGTTAAGGCATATTAAATAATTATTAGAAAAAAATACATCATTTATTTAAAATATCGTTATTGAACGTAACTTTGGGTAAATGCTATAGATTCTGTTATAAATAGGGTTACCAGACCATAAAATACAAAAGCGGGAATCGGAATTTATAGAAGCTTGAAATACGTTTTTGAATCTGGCAATAAATTTAATAATGTTCGATATTATCTTTTGAGAATGCTGCGACTGCGATAGACATAGATCAGTACAATACATAAATATAAAACAGACAGACGGAATAAAACCGTTAAAAGCAAAACCTGGCAACCCTAAGTCTAACTGTATATAAACTGAACTAAACTATTTTCAAATCAGAACTAAATGGTTTTCCATCCTTTTTATTCTTGATATAAAAGACTAGATAAAAATCTTTTTAATCCATACATAGAAAAAAATATGAAGATTGTATGTAACAGAATCTATGCCATGTATTTAGTTCATATTTTTAGACAAAGTAATAAAGAGCAGTGGTAAAATATTTTAATCTATTTAAATTTAAAGCCAAATTCTCATTTTATGTTAAATTTATCGGCTTAACTTCATCATTTTTAATTACTCCTTCCCAATTACATAGTTTGCAAGTGTCAACTTAAAATTAATACATTTACATAGACATGGATTGTAAGTAATATGAATAACATAAACAATTAAAAATATTAAAAAACAAACATAATGACACAATGATAAAAAAATGGCGTATAAATAAATATACCATAAATAAACAGCAAAATAGGTGTAATAGTTTTGGGTTATTATAATTAAAACAAGTAATTTTGAACTATATTTTTTTCATCATATAATTATTTCAGCCAATTTATCTTATTATTTAATATCATTCGTGAATGATATGTACTTGTTGGATATTGGAATTGCGAAATAGCCAAAAATAATGGTAATAAAAGATGAAATTTCCATATATTTAACCTTACCTGTGGCCTGACTTCCTGTCAGCCAAACAGAATAACATAAACTGGTAAGGCGTATGATATATTCAAATCATCATTATAATACACATAATACTATTACTATTATTTTAATATTAAATACAAATACGTACATAATTATATAATCAAAATTAAAATATACTATTATGAGAACTTTTGAAGTCTCAGTTTACAAGATAATTATTTAACGTAAGCTCCGGTTTGTAATGTAGATATTTTCGACAACAACCGGCAAGAAATCAATGTGAAAACTATGTTAATTAAATTCATATATCATGCATGAAAATGAACAGGATACGAACTCAACGTTTTTTTATCTACATAATCTTGATTTTATCATGATACATACATAGAATATATTTTTAAACACAACGGGCTACTGTATTTTGATGTTTGTAGGTGCACTTAGTATATGAGATATTAAAACAGAAATGCCTCTATATTCCACACAAGGTTTTAGCTACATTTGAAAAAGAAAATTTGAACTCTAAATATAGGCAGAAAAATTTATATATAATTTATCATAGGACTAAATATGTTGTCGTGTAAAATGAAGATTGTATACTGATTAGTTATTTATTCTGCGTATTTAAAATATTGTGGTATATTCCACTCTGACATAGCGACTGATGTAACAATGGGTTTTATATACACATATTTAACAGCAAGAGCAGAAATCATTCTTGTGGAAAGTGCCCAAGTCAGTTTAATTACACACACAAGGGAAACAACAAATTAGTTCCTTTGATTGGCAGCACTTTGCCTATGGGTAAAATGTTATACGAGCTGAGCAAAAGACCAATGAATACCATAGCAGTATTCCATTAGTGAGATAGCTACTAGCAATATGACAAAGACCATCTGACAAATATAAAATGACCGAGTGTGTGCGTACGTGTGCGTGTACGTGTGCGTGTACGTGTGCGTGTACGTGTGCGTGTGCGTGTACGTGTGCGTGTACGTGTGCGTGTACGTGTGCGTGTGCGTGTGCGTGTGCGTGTACGTGTGCGTGTACGTGTGCGTGTACGTGTGCGTGTACGTGTGCGTGTACGTGTGCGTGTGCGTGTACGTGTGCGTGTACATGTGCGTGTACGTGTGCGTGTACGTGTGCGGGCAGCGTGCGCGCGTACTCACGGTGCAGGAAGCAGTCGTACTTGAAGCAGCGGCGACAGAACAGCGTGTGGAAGGAGTGCATGGTCTGGTCGCGCGACACGGACTCGGCCAGCGGCCCGTCGATGTTGGGCGTGCACTCGGGCGGCAGCGCGTTGGGGTCGCTGCGGGACGTCAGCTCCACGTACCTGCGGGCAGCTTCGAACGGTAACTTATGTTTTCCGATGGGACTGGTTTCGTGGCCTCGACGTTACTAGGGTAATGAAATAATCGTACTTCTCTCGGAGCTCCTGAGCGGTACCCTTATCTGGAAATTGAGACCCGATGGCCTGGAAGATGACGAATATCGGAAACTGTTTCTCGTGAGTAATTTTCTTTTCTCCATCTTTGACGTCCTCTTTATCCTTATCTTTATCTTTTTGATCTTTTGTGGCTTCCTTCTAGAAACATGGTAAACTTTACATCCATTACATCTACATAATAGTTGCATGTGTTGCTCTTGATATTTTGAAGTTAAATTTAAAATGGACGTAGTACACTCTTGTTTATATATAAGAAAATATTTTATAGGTTTTTTATTAATATTTATAATAGGTAGGTGTACTCGCAAATGGGCCAAGGAAGGACTGATGGAAAGTGGTCACCACCACCCACAGACATTAGCTCTGTAATAAATATTAAGCATCCTTACATCACCCATGCATGACCAACCTTGGAAACTATGAAATTAAATGCTGTTTATAGTGATGAGCATTATAAATTTACATAAATCTTGGATTTACTTAAATGGACAAAACAATATATAATGTATAAATTGTACAGTCCTGGCTGGAGCCCTATATATTAATGAAACATCTTGTTTAATTTTGTCAATTTACCTCTTTCTCATCTTTTGAATTACGCAGTTCCCGCTCTTTTCTTTCCTCAGCCACTTCATCCTTGGTCTGATACGCTACTAGGGCATGGACCAAATCTACAAATAGCTGGTCATCTATGAAACCACCTTCTTTGTCACCTGGAATATAATAAAATATAAACAATAATAATAGAGATGATAATAATAATAATAAATGAGCAGTTACATTGTTCCAGTTTTGTTTTTCATTAAGAAAATATATAAAATATGAATGTACCTAATAGATATATTATTTAGATACAAAATATATTAAAACTATAATACAAAACAAAGTGATATCAGTTATTATTTACAACATTAACTTTTTGGCAATTAGAAATTTATATTTTTTTATTTATTGTGATATAAGGTGTTTATAAAATAAATGGCTTATGCATACATTATTATTATTGCTGTTAAAATTACATAAGTCCTTTATAAATTGCATATTCGGAAAGCGTGATCTTGTGAGTTCTTGAGATGTTTCTTTTTACTAAATGCCATTATATGACTTTTTCGATAGCCACCGAAGCATTTATGAGAGCCACACACCAATGTGATTATTTCAATTAAGTTTGTGGACAGGACCAATTCAATACTAACATTTTACTTATAATACAATATACTTAACAATTTTAACTATTCTTAAATTATATTTACATATTTAATGAAATTATCATTTTACAAAATAATTATATTAGTCATAGAAGAAACTAATTTGAGACTAGCTTAAAGATCTTATTCAAATTATCATGGCTAGAACTTAGAAAATCTAGGTCTTGACTTTACAGTCAATAATTCAATTACTATTAAACTTTATATTATACAAGTTTCAGTAACTAAAAATAATTACTTTTTTTTGACCTAGTTACTGCACTCAATTGATATACTTCTTAAGACTTATTCTTATAGAGTCAATGCAAATTTTAAATTTGTTTTACCATATTACTGGGCATTAAATTGTCATTAATGTGCAATCCTAAAGCTTAGATTATGATGCTGCCTCATAATAAAAACAAAGATATATCAAAGGCTTGGACAGCATGTCTGTGGAGATACAATAAAATTTAAAAAGATAAAAGATTGATTATTCAAATTATACCTTTGTGTCTATAGATAAGTAATCAATTATACACCACCATAATGAAGGTGGATTCTAAAGGCAAACAAACTGTGTCATGTGTTTTCTGTAAACTATGACAATGGTTCAATCCACAAACAAATAGTAATATGATGCAAAGCCGATGTACCATGCACTTTCCCATCGTAGTTCTTTATGAGCTCCTCGATGAATGTACCATCCTGGTCCAGCACCTCATCTCCCATGTAAGGAATATTGTGGAGTACAGTCTCATCTTCCACCATAAAGTTCTTTTGTGTTGGTGCCCAGGTATACATTGTTGGTATTGGATTAACAGAATTTATGATTCTGATCGGCACTTGCTGTGTTGTTACCACACCTGTACCTGTGAAAATATGACTTTGTTTTTTAAAATTTAATTAATTTGACTTGTTTTTAAATTTTCTTTTAATTTTTTGTTTAATAAAAAAAGTGATGTCAAAATCGACTACAATAGTTAGTCACTTTTTTTCACTTATTTGAAATTATTTACAGTTTAATCTCTCTGAATTTACATGTGCTTTATTTCTGTTTATAATTCATCTCGTGCTTTTCGGTGAAGGAAAACATCGTGAGGAAACCTGCATGTGTCTAATTTCATCGAAATTCTGCCACATGTGTATTCTACCAACCCGCACTGGAGCAGCGTGGTGGAATAAGCTCCAAACCTTCTCCTCAAAAAAGGGAGCGGAGGCCTTAGCCCAGCAGTGGGACATTTACAGGCTGTTACTGTAAAAGGTGTATATTAGATAAACATTACCATCCGTGTGGGTAATTTCAGCTCGCTTCATGAGACTCTCATGGCTCGAGCTTGGAGCAGGAGGAGGCCAGAATGGTCGCCGTCCTCGCTCGGAAAACTCATTTTCTCGAGACTCTATAGCCTCGGACATTAAACGCAAATTCCGAGCCCATGCTACCTTAACTTCGTCAGCCCGCTTGAATCTCTAAAATAATCACCGTTTTTTTAGTAAAAACAAACACGCAAATGGCGTTAAAAAATTAAAATAAAAAACAATAATTTACCTTTACTTGTCGAAGACGCATGTACTCCGTTTTTACACGTTTCTTCCATTCTGCTGATACCTTAGATTTGCTCATATGTTTAATTTATTCTTATAAATAGGTAATTCGAATAATTTTTAATATTATTCAATCACAAATAAATGCCTCGAATCAATGAAGTATTGATGAAACAATAACTTACGCGCCCCCGGTAATGCAAAATTACAGATAACTAAATGTCAAATTGTTCCATTTTGTTTTACAGATAAAAACATTACTCAGACAGATTATTTATTAAAATATTTTATAAAATATTTATTTTCAAACGAATATTATAATTTAATATTATAATATCATTTATAGGATATTATTAAGTTTTTAACTACCATTTCAAAACATTCATATACTTAACTCAGGCTCTTAAGTTAGGTTCGTATTTTATTAGTAATTGATTTTATCAACAAACAAATCAAATGAATATTTTTAATTCGACCAATATATACTCGGCGTCATTAAAAGTTCGGCCTGTTTTTTTTTTAATTAACTGTTCGTTCTCACTTATCCGCATTAGAGGGTTACTTATCTTTGAATACTTTATCCATTCTTGGTTCTACATTGTCAATGACATTTGGGAAGCGAATGTGTTCGCTGCCATTTTCTATTGAGTAATTTGGAAGAAAATATAATTTGAAATAAGCCAAAAGGTGAGCATGAAAAGTCAGGTATTTCTTATTTCTTTTATTTATTACGCTTTATTTGTTACGCATGCCTTATCAAATCAGAATCTGCAAATACGGACGCATATTACGTAATTTATTGTTTCTCATCACAAATTATTTACAACGAAACATGACTAACGTTGTGCGAGCGATATCACGAACGGGGAACATAGAATTGTTGTCTACACCAAAAAGTTGTTCTGTTTGTAGGTGTGTGCATACCTACAAACTGCCGCAGGTTATGCGAAGAGGCTCGTATAAGTATGTCCTCGTATCGTGGCGAGGTGGGCGCGTGGGACGGCGGTCCTCCGGGCGCCGAGGCGGACTACGCGCCGCAGCGCGCGGCTCCACACGCCGCGCCCATACCCACCACCGATCCCTGGACGGGGGTCAGCTACAGTCAGTACGGGCCGCCTCAGTACGACTACCAAGGCTACAGTGCCCCCGGTTACGGTTATAATTACGATTCCACGTATTATCAGAGACCTGACGCTGGCTACTATGATAGTTCTAGGAATGCGTATCCCCCACAGCAGCCCGGCAACTACGACGGAACCCGTGAACGGTCGCGATCTACTCACGGATCTCGCGATTACGATCGCCATCGTACAGTGTATAGATCCAAATCAAGGAGTGTTTCACCATATGATAGGAAAGAACGAGAATACTCTAAGAAAAGGGAAAGTAGTTACGAGGAAAACAGAAGGCGTAAGTCCAGAAGTGCCTCAAATCAAAAACATTCTAAGTATTCATCTAGTGACCGATCGAGTTACAGATCCAGATCATATTCGAGATCGCCTTCTAACAAAACTAAACATCGGAGACAATCAGAATCATCACAGTCATCAGGCTCTGGCAGATCTTATAAGAAGTCTGCTAATGAAAGGGTCGATCGATCTCATACACCACAATTAAAAGGCAGAGCATCGCATTCTCGCAATAGATCTTATGACAATGAAGAACGATTGAAAAGTAGGTCTTCTAGTCTCGAAAAAGAATCAAAAAGTAATAGAAGATCTCATCAGAAACGGTCAAAATCTAAAGAACGACGCCTAAGAGATATTTATACTCCACCGAGAAAGAGTTCTGCTTCTCCAAAACCTCATAAAAAGTCTTCAAAATCTTCACCCAAAACCAATAAGAAATCGGAACGTTCCCCACATAGAAAAAATAAATATCGTGAGCGTCAATCTTTGACACCACCTAGAAAAGCAAAAGACAGCTCTGTTACCCCACCTCGTTGCTACGCTAGGAATCATTCATCTTCGAGTTCTACCTCTCGATCCCGTTCTCGATCAGTAACTCCTAAGGCTAAACATAAACGATCTTGTACCCCGAAATTACGGCGAAGTAGATCGTCGTCTTCAAGTCGATCATCTTCTTCAAGATCAGATGCTAAAAGACGCCTTAAACGCAAATCAATTTCTAAACACGGATCTCGTAATAACAGTCGATCAAGAGATAGATCACTGAGTAAAGGAAGATCGCCTTTACGCCACCATTCCAATTCACGATTTAGAAGTAGGAGGTCAAGAAGTGCAAAAGGATCGAAATCTCGCAGCTCTCGATCGCATAGCCGTAGTCGCAGTGCGTCTCCGAGCGAAGATGAATGTCGAGGGCAATTTACAGTAGCGGATAGAAAAAGATTTTGGAAGATGCATAGGAGTAGACAAGAAAAGGCAGAAAGATTTAAAACTCCGCCAAAAGAAGTAAGGCCTCCACCTGGAGCTGTAGAGTCTACGACTGTAGATGATGTACAATATGGTGATCCACCTGATTTGGAAGGCCCCAATTTTGCTGAGCTTTTGCCAACACCAGAACAAATTTTACATGCACCCTCAAGTTCAAAATCCAAAGCAATACCAATCCCTATAAAGAATGACGGGAGTTTTCTAGAAATGTTTAAAAAAATGCAAGAAGAGACTAAGAAAACTGAAGTTGTAGAAGTAAAACCAGTTATTAAGAAACCCATCCTGCCTTTTATTGGCAAGAGACGGGGTGGACGAGTACTGAAAACTGGATTAGTTAAGAAAGCAAAGGCAATAGATGAACAAACTGTAGATAATACGCCCAAGGATGCATGGTCTCTTTACATGCAGGAAGTGAAGAAGTATAGAGAAACATCGTGTGAAGAAGAACGAAAGACAAGGCCACTGGTCAAATAAATAGCTTATCACCAATACTGCATTCGTACAGTTTATAAATGTTATTATAATTTTTTTATTTTATCACGAATAATGTAATCATGTTTGTTTATTCCCTTAGTATATTTTAATATGAAGAAATGTTTCCAATAAAGGATTATGGGAATGATTTGTTTGTTCTTTCGTTGCAGTAAAATGCCTGAAATGATCAAAACAGCAGCCGACATCAAAACCGCACCATTCGATCCGCGGTTCCCTAACCAGAATCAAACAAGGTAAAAATTTTAATTCTTATTAAAAAGGAAAGAAGAAATCATTCAGACCTCAATTCATGTACCAGTAAGTCAAAATCGGAGCAAAATCTCTTATATCTATTACATATTATACATAATTAAATTTATTTATATAAACTAACTCAATTGAACATGTATGTATTGCAATGCATTAAAAATATTTCATTTTATATAATAATAAATATGCTGGTAAAAATATATATATATATATTTTTTATATAATTAATAACTTTTTATGCATATATTTATTAATTATAATTATTTTATTGCATAGTGACAAAAAACTCAACAATAAACATATAAATGTTTAAATATGGTTGTTATTTATTAAAGGTTTTATTTGGTTTATATGTAAGTTTTTTTTTATTATTACAGGCACTGCTATCAAAGCTACCTCGACTTCTACCGTTGCCAGAAAGTCCGCGGAGAGAAGTACGAGCCCTGCAATTACTTCAAGCGCGTGTACCGATCCCTCTGCCCAAATGAATGGGTCGAGAAGTGGGACGGACAACGCGCCGAGGGCACTTTCCCGGGCAGAATATAATTCTAGACTGTACTAAAGCGGTTCAGTCACATTAATTTATATTTTTAATTTCCCTTAGGCTGCGTGATCTAGATTAAATGAGTTACAGTTAAACTTTTTGATGTTTGATTTTAAAGAATGTGTTGTTGCTATTTTGTTTTAAAGATATAATGTAAATTATATACACTGTAAAAAGAAATGTGTAATTAGAAAACCAACTATCATAATCGACGAGCCAGTTGGCGTGGTTGATAGATAAGTATCTACTCTATGGCCATTCACGCCAAAGATTGTGGGTTCGATTCCCACCCAGGACAGACATTTGTGTGTATGAACATGTATTTTTGTCCTGAGTCTGTATAGTATGTATTTACAAAAGAAAAATAGTATATCAGTTGTCTGGTTTCCATAGTACAGGTACTGCTTAATTTGTGATCAGATGGCCATGTGTGAATAATGTCCCAGGATATTATTATTATTATAATCATATATATAATTGTGTCGAAATTATAGAGATAACAATCTTCTCGATAATGCGTAAGATAAACATGTAAATAGGAGTATAGATATACATGTAGAGGAGATTATAGGAATATGTAGTTTAGTAGATAAATGAGTTCAATAAAACAATTTGTGAAAAGCAAAAACATATTTAATTAGTAATTAAATTGGTCCAGGGAAGGCTCCCTTCTTTCTCAATTCGTCCCAGTTCTCTATCCAAAAGTTGGGGCAAATGGTCTGAAAATATCTCTTGAATATTTGACAGTCATCAACTTCGCCCAACAATCGAGTGCACTTGTAAAAGTCGCAATAGTTGTCGTAACACGCCCTAAAATGTTTCACTTATTAGTTAAAAAGACAAAAAAATTGTATTGTCCTTATTTTAAAAGAACAAATAACTTACTCATACTTATGCAGATGTACCTAAGTATATTAATTAAGATAAACATGAATTAACCGCCGTGTTGTGCGTTTCCAGCTGAACAAATTAAATACATTTAGTTAACTAATTTAAAAACGCACGTCGTATTACCATAAATTAAAAAGTACTTTTTGCAATCAGATATGTAAGCACTCTACATAACACGTATGGTATCGGGAAACCAATGCTAAATAGATGGAATAAGAACGAGCTGATGATAATTGTTCGAATATGAATAAAATATATGTATTAACTTAGTTTGATTTTGAAACGGGTACCGGGGATCCATGCGTAATGTTCTAAATTCTTCGTCACACATTTTGTGATAAGTTAAAAGTAATTTTAATTAAAAATGATTTTATAAAAAATATGCGGTCGTAAAAAAACTTACACGAAAATAATTGTAAAATGACTATTAAAAATATGTCTACATGGCCAATATAAGGACAACTTAATGAGAATAAAACCTTTTTTTATATTTTGCGTAACTCATCATCACTACAAATATAAACTTGTCCACTGTATTATTTATTTGATTATAATCGTAAAAAAATGTAAGATTATACTCCTATTAGTTTCGTTTGTAGAATTCGTTTTTATCGACGATAGTACCTACCTGCCTCTATAACTTATAATATACTTATAATATATTAAAAGTATAACTACGGAAATTAAAAATAACTCTTAAGTTGAGCCTTCTTTTTGTTTTCTAAAACATGCCGTCGATCGTCATAATGCAGATGTTTAGGCTCGGTTCCAAGAAAATATTGATTTCTGTGTCAGAGCTTAGCTCTGCAGCTGAAGGTTGTATCTGTTTTATTGTTATTTCTAAGGTTTCTTATCTTTTTAAGTTAAGTTAAATTGAACCTACAAAAATAACCAACCTTTTTGTAGATTCTAGTTGTAAAACTGATTCGTTGATCTTGTACGATTGTAAAAATCAACTCGTAAATTGGTTGGTATTTAAATTCATAAAATTATGTAATTATGTATCACAATTGAATAATTTTTAATTGCTAAAACTACAATTGCCGAGATGGCCCAGTGGTAAGAACGCGTAAATCTTAACTAATGATCGTGGGATCAAACCCGGGCAAGCACCACTGAATTTTTATCTGCTTAATTTGTGTTTATAATTCATCTCGTGCTTGACGGTGAAGGAAAACATCGTGAGGAAACCTGTATGTGTTTAATTTTACTGAAATTCTGCCACATTTATATTCCACCAACCCGCATTGAAGCAGCGTGGTGAAATAACAATTAATCAATTGTTAATTGTCTTTACAATTAAAATATGGGTGTATTTTGCACTGCCTCTTTGGTAAAAATAAAATTTATGATTAAAATAAATTAAAATAATCTTGTTTATAGCTCATTTAGTCAGTAATTGTAAATATGGTGAAAAAAATCGCTACGAGCTAACAAATGGATGGACTACCAAAATAGTTTAACCAATCACCATGAAAATTGGCGCATATGTATTTATTAGTAGTTTTCGCCGGCGGTGGTGTGTCATTGGGCAGGTATTAGATATAACTACTGGTGGTAGGGCTTTATGCAAGCTCGTCTGGGTAGGTACCACCCATTCATCAGATATTCTACCGCAAAACAGCAGCACTCGTTATTGGTGTGTTCCGGTTTAAAGGGTGAGTGAGGCACAAGGCACATAACATCCTAGTTATGTGCCTTGTGAGTTGAAGTAAGCGATGGTTAACATTTCTTACAATGCCAATGTCTATGGGAGTTGGTAACCACTTACCATGAGGTGGCCCATATGCTCGTCCGCCTATCTATACTATAAATAAAAAATATAAATATATGACGCTTTATATATATATTTAAAGCGTCCTTCGATGGGGTTCAGGCTTGCTTCATACCAGTGGATTTAGGGTATCGAAACTCGGTTCAATTTTGAAAACCCGGGTTTTCGGGTCTAAGAGTAATTAAAACCCGGGTAGACCGGTTTTTTCGAGCATTTCGATCTTTTTATTGTATTTTTTTTAAATACACTAATCAGTGTTTATATATCGATTTCCTACAATGAGTACAAAATATAAAGGATAAGGAAGAATTTAAATAAATGAAACAGTACTTTACAAATTACAAAAACAGTTTTGATGTTTAAAAAAGTGATAACGATTTATTTTTTCTTCAGAATATTTTAAAACTTAGTAAGTAATCTAGTCTTTTTTAAATCACAGACTCGCAGAGATTAGTTTTAACATTAAATGAATTATTTTGGTAACATTCACTTATTGTATTTAAAAGCTAATAAAAATAATATCTTCAAAAGACATTTTTGTAGTATCACAAATAATTTTAACATTAATAAAACTCTTCTTTGCATTAACAATTAAGTAACGAATAGTTCTAGTCTTCTATTCTATTATTCTAATATAATTTAAATTGCAGTCGTTTGGTTAATAATCAGTTCTTTATCTAATTAACTAAAATACTAAGTAAAAAGTAGTTATGCATTTGACACATTATTTAAACAACATAGTTAAGACATACCCTCTGACCATCTGACCACATTAGAAAAAAAGAGATTATATAAAATAATAACTAATACCATTTTGGATATATCGTAACGTAACATAAAAATAACAGAAATCAGAACTGAATTATTAGAATTTCTTCTTACTTATGTAAAATGAACGTAAAAAATTAGGGCATCCTAAATTTTGTCACTCAAAGACAAACGCAATCTATTGCAGACAATTTCAGCCGAAGAAAATATACGCTCCGGCTCGACGCTAGTAGGTGGAATAGTTTTTAAATGTTCATATACCAGAGATAGGTAACGCCCTCCATCCGCCATTCTCGAAGAGTGCCATTTCTACCCTCACAGTAGTAAGCAAATCGTTTGATGGACAAGCTGATCCAACATTTCATCACCTGTAGACCGATAAAAAACAATTTTATCTTCATTTTGAATGTTGTCAAAATATTTACCCGGTTTAGTCAAGTACTGTAGTGTTGCTGCTTGAGTTAGTCTTCTTTTTGCGTATCGTTTGCTCAATGCAAATGCTATTTTGTTACTTAGTGGTGTCTTCATTTCATCCATTTTCTTCAATGCAAATTTTAGGGAAACATCAGCTGTAAGTAATGTTGCATCGCGTCGACATAGCGCTTCGACGACAGGTTTAATAACATCCAATATTTTATGGATCTCATCTATATTTCTCAAGTCATCATCAGTAAATGCAATGTCTGTTTTTAAATCAATTAAAGCTTTTGTAATAGATATTTTCAATTTCAGAAACCGACCTAACATGGCAGAAATGCTACTCCAGCGCGTTTTCCCATCTAACAGCAGGGAGTACTCCTGTCCAAAATCAGCTCTGACATGTTTTTGAAGGATGTCATCGTTTTTTGTCGGAGAATTCTTGAAGATTTTTACCACTTTCCGTACTTTTGATAGCAGATCGTTCTATCTAAAAGACTGTGAGCTGAAAGACTCCATAAACGAGGATTCATTATTAAATTCAACACCATCTTCGTCATTATCTGTAGAATTCGTGTCGTCATTAAATTCTACAGTTTGCTGTCTTTGAGCCAATACCGATAAAGGCAAATCTTCATCCTCGTCAAGTTCGGTAAGCTGAGCGACGTTTTCCTCGAAGCCGGCATTGCGTTTGTACATAACGTCCACAATTGCCAGCTGAACGGTATGAGCGATGCATAGCTGATGGAATGACTTAAGGGACTTCCCTAATGCAACCATTAGGCTGCAACCGTCTGTAGTTTAAGCGACGATGTCATTTGTTAGAGATACCCCAAATTCGTCCAACTTGGCCTCATTCAATTGTACGCATGAGTCTGCATTCATTGAACCCGTGAATGCGTATGAGACCTAGATTTCGAAAACTGCTATCCCTTGCAAAATTTGGTGAATGTAAAGTGAGCCCTTCTATTTTTATTGGATGTCCATTCATCGAATGATATCGAAAACTTCTTTTCATCTGACAGTATAATTTTTATCTCGTTGATTATTTCTAGCTTCCTTTTATCAGTCTTTGAGAATTATGTTGCGAACCTCCCCTCTTCACTGCTCCACACTTCACCCCATTCATGTCCTGAGATGGACGCGCGCGTTCCATTTAACTTGCATGGCTTGTTTTGTTGGTAGGAACGTAGCAACGAAGCTACTTTTTAAGTAATAAATAATAATTTGTCAAAGCGTGTTTTTATTCCATTTACTTATTATTGCATTCGAAGTGGCTTAAACTTAATAAATAACAAAAACAAAAGTTTAAAAAAAAAACCCGAGTTTTAAAAATCAAACCCGGGTTTTTTTGTAATCCTCAGAACCGGGAAAACCCGGGCTCGATGCCCTAAGTGGATTGGATTAGCCTTGCCAGCATAACAGACAGAGTTACTTCCGTATTTATATGTTAAAATAGATTTTATGGAAAAGGTTTTTATATTCTCCACTCTGTTGTAACTCGCCAGGCGCTGCAGCACAAATACTTTTATACCGTTCAAATATACGTATCACGATCAATTGCCATTTAATATTATAACAATAAAATTGTCGTTTCTTAATTTTTCCTATCCTTTATTGCTTATTAAACGTTTTATGATAAAGATAATCAATAATTTAGGTTAATAAAAAAACACTGAAACAAGAAATAATGATATATATTTCTAGATGATTTTTTTTACTGACAATCAGGACCTTAAATAAAAAAATCGATATATTTTTAATATTTGCGTTCTTATACATTTAAAAATTCATGATGTCTTGAACGATTTTAGTCACGGCAGCCATTTTGAACGGAGACTAGCCAGGAGATATTGTAGCGCATAACTGTTTATAATCACAGATGCCATTTAAAAACTAATCATATACTAATGAAACCATTTAAAATTTAAACATTTTTTCATTTTACAAAAATTAAGAAGCAAATACAGATACAAAAATATGAAATTAATTTCAACCTATCTAATATAAAAAAATATACATTTTTCGAGCAAAAATCCGATATACGTAAATGTAATATACATTCTTATGTCTTAAACGATAAAATTTACAAAATGAAATCATTTGAGAACGCTACATAATGATAATAATAAAATTATCTTTATTTACAATTTAATAAAAAATAAAGAAGTATTTTATAAAGCTAGGATTATTTAAATCAGATAAGTTTAGCTATGGTTAACAATTATTGATATATAAATAAAATTCAATTGTAATTCAACTATAGTTGCTGCCAATATAAAAGATGAAAAAAGGATTTTGACTTTAATTTATTACAGTGTTGCTAGTCATATGAATAATAATAATAATAGTACCGCATGGATTGTTTGATGAATGATATAGTAATTAATTATGTTTTTCTCTTACATTAATTAACGCTATTTGTTAACACCCGAATAGTCAATTAACCAGTGCACAAAATACAAATTAATTTACGATAGATATCTTATCTTGCGTTATACTTAATAACAAAATATATACAAATAAAAAAAATATTTCCACCATTTATTATTTTATACATTTAATGTTTTTTTTCAGTTAGATAACAATATAAAGTAGCTTTTATGTTTTCCTATGTTTTTGTTACATTTTTTTTTAAATTATCAAGTATTATAAATTAATAAAACTAAAACTTTAAAGTAAAAATAATATAATGTAATTTCACTTGAAATACAATTACTTTTGTCATTAAAATTCATCGGTACACCATTCATATTACAAATATCCTTGATATATTAATTTTCAATTTTATTTGTACCAATAAATTTTGGGAAAAAAATGGCGTAAACATGTAATCAAAACTTGTGAAAAGTGAAGTTGAAGTGAATTTGTGTGGATAAGTTTAGTAGTATAATATAAATACTATAGAATTGTTTGTAGTACAAAATATAAGAGAAATATAATTGTCAAATCGGTAGGAATACGCATAGTGTATATCAAAGATTTGTTTCCTTTTTTCATCCTTCATTTGGAATAGATTACATATAAATAGGGCTAATGGTCACTGTTAGAGTTTTTGGAAATGCTGAGTGTCGCGTACTGCTGCTGCCGGAGCAAGATGCCCAGGCACTGCAGCAAGCACTGCATGCTGGCTGCCGAAGTCGCCTTTAAATATACCCTTTTATTATTCACTTTTCATTGACTTCACATTTATAACAAAAAAATACTATAAATATATGATCAAATAATAGTACGAGTGCTTTCTGAAATATTACACAAAATTCTTACGCTTTTAATTTAATTGAAAACAAATATATAACATTAATGTTCTTATTAGCATTTTCCCGCCATTCCCCGCCATAAGAGTTTTTCGTTAAAATTTTACAAAATATTTCAGAAAGCATTAAAAAAATACATGAATTTAATTAAATAAGCAATTTAATCGATGTAGTTTTATCTTCGTAAGGTAGTGGGAGCGGCATGGACGACAAGTATATTATTATTATATAATATATTAAATGCGCTAATAACTTAATTTTGTCGATCGTCAAAGTCCGCCCCGGGCGGCTGGCACCCCACCGCTGTCAACGACTCGCCAAAGACATACATACGTGGAATTCACGACACACAAAACGGAGCATATTATTATATCAATGTTGCCACAGATATTATTTAACTTTGTTAAATATGTGGTAAAGATAATTATATGATTTGTACAATATGATTAAAGTGCAACAGTGATTTGTGTTTTCATAATTACTACACACTGAATTAAATGGATTTAAACAGCGTGTAGCACATAATATATATGTGTGTAAATCTATATGCATACCTTTAGAAGAAGTAAATCTGGATCCGTATGAGGAAAGGGAGAATCGGCAGACTCTATACATCTAGCCAATGCTGCATCGCTATAAAAATATTATTTAGTTTTATTACAGGAGGAACACTTAACTTAGCCGCACATTTTGTACAAAATGGAAAAATTACCCTCACAGTAATTATTATTATCTTTAAATAAAAAAACTAGAAGCGCAATGGTTTACGCTTTATCTGGCAATGTAAAGGCCGCAAGTTCGATTCCGAATATAATATTACAGTCCTCGAGTTGTGCATTGTAACATCTCCTGCACAGTTGGCTAGTCTCTCTTGAGATTGAGAAATTAGAAGTGGTGAATTAATGTACCATTTTATTAACCTTAGTTCAGTAGCTTGTAACTGTTGCCGAGCTGACGCCATTGCGTCGTGAACAGCGAGCTGCTCTCGAGGTTGCAAAGGTGGATTTGCTCCCATTGCCTGAAAATATTATAAACCAATATGGTTTAAATTTTGAACTATCTATTGGCGCACCTTGAGCGTAATACCGACTTATATGCACAACACAGCAATGCTCAAGAATGACACTCTCTCATACCGTCATGCCCCTCTCCGCCGCCCCTATATACTACAACATACTTTGTTGCTGTATTATTATAATATCATTGTATTTACATGTACAAGCGATATAACAAAAATCAAAATCATACAATCAAATAACATCTTAGATCCTGTGGTTGGTAATGCTTTTATGGTAAAAACTTACCATCTGATGACTTATTTGTCCAACAGCAAATTAAAAAGTACAAGCCAGGACATATTTTAAGTAACAAACTGCCATGATTTATCGTAAACGGGCGCTAGAATTGTTGAGAGATGCAAATAAATAATAAATAAATAAATAAATAATAAATAATGTTATCTTAATTTTATTTTATTTTGTATTAATTAGTATATTTTTAGTAATTTTTTTGTAACGTAAACTTTGCATGAATTTAATGAATTATTTAATTTTAATTTGTACCTATATCAATTTCAAACTATTTGTGTTATTAATTTTAATTTTATTAAGTGCATGTTTATTTTTTTATGATCTTTAATTTGTACCAATTTGGACTTTTTTTTTTTTTTTTTTTAATCTTTCTACTCATGTTGCTATAATTATGTGTTAATGTATTTTTAAAACAAATATTGTAATTGTTGTGGCTACTTTAAAAAGCTTCACATGTTAGCTATTTTCACTAAATTGTTTTACATTTGTCATTAAAACATGTAGTAGCTACTAGTGGTCCTTAAAATAAATAAATAAATAAATAAATAAATAAAATAAATAAACAAATATTACTATTATAAATACCTTAGTATGTATCTCTGCTATGGCTCTCAGTCCATTGACCCATTCTTGTCTGGCACGGGCATCTGTAGCTCTCAGTTTTAACATATCACCAGATGCACAGTTTATAGTAAATGTTTTAGAGTCTTCATCACTTGGACATATTACTGCAGCGGCTAGGTGAGCCTGAGAATTTTTATATCCTTTCATAAAAAAATTAATACTGCATGAATAAAACATCTATATAATGTATATAATAAAGCAACAGTGCCCACTCTCACAATCCACATCATATTTATTATGCCTCCATAATCATGTTTTTACAAACAATATTTTTTCGTATTTATAATTTTCATCTAATTAAGCGGACCCTGGCATTACTAGGCCGGGAAAACTCTAGGCAGAAGAGGAGAGTGTAATATTCATCTAATAATTTAGTTGTTGTGTTAATCCAATTTCATAAACTGACTGTGTGTTGATCTTAGTGAGAATCTTAAAAATGATCTTTATAATTACATTAAAAATCTTCTCCTCAAAAAGAGGAGAGGAGGCCTTTAGCCCAGCAGTGGGACATTCACAGGCTGTTACGGAATTACATTAAGGGCAATGCTACAAGGCAAGACTACTTTATTCTATTAGTTCAATGTATACATATGAATTGGTATTTTGATTATGCTCAAATGAGATAGTGCCATTTACAAGTGATGAGCATCCCAGTTTTTCATATCCTTATTATGCTGGAGTACATTTTCTCAAACTATATATATATACACAAATGTGTATAGTAGTAGTTTACTACTCAATAAATAAGAATAATCTTAGTTAGGTGTCAAAAAGACTCATACACTGTATTGAGTCCCAGTGGGGAGTATTAAAAAGATTCTTCTACAAAGAGACTTACAATCATACAGAAAATATATAATATAGGTTAGGTTACTTTTGGCCAGAACCGAATTGGCCAATATTCACTAATCTAAGGCAGAGTAGGTATTAATATCAATTAATAAGGGAAGGGGGGTTAGCCCCCCTTACCCTTTAATTTGACACTATTTCAGTCTAAAAATTATCCGTAACCGTAATCCGTAACAGCCTGTGAATGTCCCACTGCTGGGCTAAAGGCCTCCTCTCCTCTTTTTGAGGAGAAGGTTTGGAGCTTATTCCACCACGCTGCTCCAATGCGGGTTGGTAGAAAAAAAAAAAATTAATATTTCCTAAAAATTATAGGAAATAATAATTCGGAGGTGACTAAATTTCAAAACTTTAATCATGAATATCTCGGTAACCATGGGTTTCTGCAGGGGGGGTAGTTGCACAGGGGGGTTGTATACCTCCCCCCGTAACCCTCCACAACATTTCCCACACAAAATCGGGATGCGATTTCTAAAGCCAACCCAAAATAAATGGTTTCGCTATTCTAAATGAAATCTTACAGGTATAGTTATCGGTTGAAAAATAAAAACTATAACATACATAATATGATACATCTTGATTTTTGAAATAAAATATCTACATATTCCATTGACGATATTAAAATTTTTATATTGAATTGTATAAGTTTATCATCTATAATAAGGTATTGTAATATTTCTCTAAACTAATCACTACATCAATATATTGTGTGTTACCTCTCCTCTTGCCGGCTGACCCGGTTGAACGGTGTCTCCGGGGCCATCAAATAAATAGTACGACAACACCCCAGTTTCTGGATCCACTGCAAACCATCTCTGCTGCCATCCTTTTACAACATTTGTGTATTTGTATAGCTGACCAGAGAGTGGACGATTTGACCCTAAGCTTGTTGTTTTAATCATGATTTGTGTAATGTTATTTTATTTTTCTGAGTAGTGTCATTATTTTATATTTACATAGAATAAATAAATTGCTGAGTATTGAATTATTGACAAAATGACAAATCGACAAGTTGGACAACATGATACTTTGATAAACCTACCTATCAATAGCCCAGAAATATTTTAATTTCTATACAATGACCATTAATAATATCGAAAACTACATGACTATGATAATAAAATTGAATGTATATTTTTGTAGCAAATTATGTGTTACGTTTGTCAATTACAATATGGAAAAAAATATCAAAGATATAATATAAATATGTGATTGTATAGAAAAGTAAAGAAATGACTACATTTTTATCATATTAAACAGCCTCGTAATAATTGTAATTGTAATTTTAGTTTTTAAACGTAATCCTTGTTTTTTCTTCTTCTAGGCTTTGAAACTTGACTTTTAACGCTTTTCATAGTTTGACAATTAGTTGTCAAATTCGAAAATATAGAGTTATTTTTGTCACACTTTGTTATTGTTGACACTTGATGTTAACAAGTTTAAATTGCTAGATATTTAAACTTATAAGTATAACTCAAAAATATAAGTCATAAAATGACTATAAAGTTAGTAAGAGTTGATGCCTCTAATTGCACAAAAATTCAATTAGGGCATGGTGAACACATTATTGGAAGAGGAAAACTTCTAGATGTGAGTCATATTGTATTTAATTTCTGATGTAAATTTATAAGTAATATAAGTTTTGCACATCTCGACTATCAGCAATGTAAACAATATTATCACATCTAATATCTAAAAGTATTTATTTATTAAATACTTCTGGACATTTATTGTCATGATTATTTTATGTATTGCAAAATTGGAGTAATCAGAAATCAATCTGTGTGTTACAGTGCAATGATAAACGTATATCGCGTGAACATGGAGAATTGTTAATAGACGATTCTACAGTTACTATAAAAGCGGTAAGAATATAGCTAAATATATTTTAGGCAATTATTATTTATTGAACGAATTACAAAACTTTGGTATTATATATGTTATAAGACATAATAAACATTCGCTTTTTTTTAGTTGCACCTAAATCCTTGCTTTTTTAAACTAAAGGATTCAAAAGGAACAGAAATTTTACAACTAGGATCATCTAAAATACTAAATAATGGAGATCGATTTGGTCTCTTGCCTGATGATTTTTGGTATGAAATCATCTATTGCCCAGAGGGTGAGGATTTTGGTAGAAGTGATTCAGAAAAAAATACAGAAGAATATTCCCTAGCAGATGCTGTCCCTAGCGACAGCCATACATTAAATTCAAATAAAATTAAGGTTGATGGGTTGCATGCATCTAACATTAATAATGATGACACTTATAACAACAGTAGCAGACCAGAATCACCTTCCTTGTTAAGTAAGTACTTGCTTAAATTGAAGTATATAAGTTGTGGATAGAGTTGGCTCTCTTGATAAAATGTGAGGATTTTAATTAACTTTGGTAATAAGGTTGGTGATAGCTTAATTCTGGGCTTAGGTCAATTTTTTTTGTGCAAGTTCATCTGGGTATGTACCACCCACTCATTAGATATTTTATTGCAAAATAGCAGTACTTGGTATTGTTGTGTTGCGGCTTGAAGGGTGAATGAGCCAGGTGGCCCATATGCTCGTCCGCCTACCTATAGTATAAAAAAAAATTGCCAAAAGAAACTAGCAGTAATAAATATAAACCTTAAGAATTATTGATATGTGAATTGAGCTTTTAATTACACTGCCTCACTCACTTTTCGACCCAGAAGCAATAATAATAAATATACAGAATAATTACTAATAGCTTTCATAGAATCATAAATGAGAGCAACCTAATATATTTTGGCAAATAATAAGAATTTTTTCATTTAAGGTATGCATAATGATGATACTATACAAGTAAATCAAAATAAGCCAGTATCAAATAATAATAAGCCAGTCCAACCTAAAGACACTGAGCCTAACTCGTCAAATTCACTCCAAAATCATTCTGATGAAGAAAAAACGGAAAATGGTGATGAGTCAAGTGAAAAAAGTCCATCAATCAAACGATCACACAGTCCAGACAGTTATGATGTGAAAAAATTTAAAACAGTGAATGTTGTAGTGAAAGTAGAACCTGATGATGTGAGACCAGGACCAAGTGATACAGCGGTAATAATGGTTTTGACAATTTTCTTCATCAGAATTAGCAGTTTCAAGGCAGCTTTGCTTACATCTTGTTAATTAACTACATGTTAAAACAAATCAAAATACTTTATTCAAAATAGAACCATTACATGTACTTTTTGCTCATCAAATTAGAACTGCCACTGGTTTGGAAAGAAATACCCTGACCTGAGAAGAACAGGCAAAATAAATACAGCTGGTTTTTTTTTCATTATATCTTGTAATTAGGCCAGAATTTAATTCCCAAGGTGTGCTATCATCCATAATCCCTTTTAACTATATTTTTTTGTGCAAAAGCATTTCTCTCCTACTTTTTTAAATTTAGCAAAAGATTTAGTTTTTATTTAAGAAAGGTACTATATTTTTTATAGATTGTTTGTTGTTGGTAAATATATGTCATACTATAAATAGTTGATAAATGGCCTGGTACATAAATTGTTTTTTTAATAGTCACTTGCTTAAAATTGTCGAGGCTAACTATAATTAAAAATGCCTGTGCTAATTGGCAAACACAAGAAATTACAAAAATACACCTTGATTGATTATAACTTTAAACATTTAATTATTGTTATCTTTGATAGTAATCTAATACTATATCTACATAGCCTCTATTATAAACGATGATAACAAATAATAAATTGCATACCAGTATCAAAATATTCCTGCTGCTTGAACACTAGGGCATTTCCGCTCTTTGACCATGAAAGATTTGTTATAATTTCTTAATTCTAATGATTTTTCTTCTTGTAGGCTGGTGGTAATGTAAACGATGATGCTGCTTCAAGAGATAAGCCAAATAGACAGAGAGAAAGATGTATATATGGTGTTAATTGTTACAGGTGTGTAATTTTCATAATTTAAAAGGTAAAAGGTTACAAAAGACCGATTCTGTAATTCATTTTCATATTCGAACTCACTTCGCAACTCATCTAAATAGAACGATTGGTATTCTGTAACAGTACGTCATTTCACGTGAAGTGATAAATGTGATGCGAGACGATAGTGCAACCACCCGTGATACCGGTTTTTAAATTAAATTTTCGATTGTATATTAAAAAAACTACATTTTGTGTGTGTCACAAGATCTTATTTTACTGTCGTTTGTCTGAATATGAGAGTGTTTCTGCACAAAATTTTGTTTACAAAAAAAGAGTGTTATCAACGTGTCAATCTCTACACATAAAGTCAATTATTGTTGGTTGAAAATTTGAATTTGATACCATTCAGATTCATATTTTTTTTTGTAAAGATACTAGCTATAAACTTTATAAAGAATCCCTGAACATGTAGTAAGTACCTATTTTATATACTTCTTTGTTATTTGCCTGGTAATATATAATATTTACTTACAATAATAAGTTTTTTAATTTTTTTCTGTAATGTTATTTCAGTCCAATCGAACGTGTTTCCCACCCATCATCGACCCAAGTAGAGGCTTTAGTAACTTTTTTAGAGGAGAGACCTAGCCTGGCAAAAGGATTTCTGAGAAACCCTAACGCTAGAGCTAGAGCTTTGAAAGAATGGGACAAAATTACCACCCTCTTAAATAATACCATTGGGGGCTCAATAAAATCTAGTAAAAAATGGATAAAGGTATTGAGTATTTATAAGACGAAAATAATATTTTTTAAATAATAACAAATGTAGAATAAGCTGTTACTTTTTTTTCTTGCTTAGTACTGGTCTGATAAAAAAAGCGCCGTAAAAAGAAAAGCTGTTGCACGTAATGCTGCCAGACTTAGGACTGGTGGTGCAGCTGAAGATATTCCTGAGTTATCAGAAATTGAAGAAAGGATATTGGCACTAATGAGTGCTCCTGGATTTGCAAATGGCGATGAACACCTGCCGTTGCAAGTTTTTGATGTTAGTATGCTTCCGTTTCATATTTTCCTTGAAATATATAAGTAGGTAGGTATTTTCATCAATCATTATAATTTCGCAGGAGCCAATACAATTATTTTCAGCCAGTCACCATTCGGAGAAAATAGTTGACCAGCCTGGCTCAAGTGCTCCTTACATTAATGTGAATGCTCTTCCTTTGGTAAGCAATACACTAATTTATCTATATTGAGTATAAATTGGATTGTCCACCTACATCTACATTTAGTATAAATAAAATCTTTGATATTTGTATAGAATCTCGTTTTTAATTAATTTATTGTTCTTTAAAAATATGTAGTAATCAATTAGATTTTTTTCATAATAATGTCTATTTTAAGTATTAATGTCAGCACAAAACTATAATCCAAGACTGTTTTTAGGACAATATGAATGTTGGCACATATGTAAATCCAAACATCACTGTAAACCAGTATCCACGGCAAAGAGAGGTAAGATTATAAATTATGATTTGATAAAGTGCGTTTTGACAAAGAGTACACTTCAATAATGTATAATTATTTTGATTTTACCTTTAATTTTTTTAGCTAACTCCCGAACATCCAAGGCAAGCAGGAGATGCAACAACAGTGAGAGACGGTGACAATACCAGTGCAACTCTGAGTAATTGCTTTATATTATTTTGGTTGAAAAAAATCCGAGATGGCCCAGTGGTTAGAACGCGTGAATCTTAACCGATGATCGTGGGTTCGAATCCGAGCAAGCACTGAATTTTCATGTGCTCGTGCTTGACGGTGAAGGAAAACATCGTGAGGAAACAATGCAGGTGTCAAATTTCACTGAAATTCTGCCACATTTGTATTCCATCAATCCGCATTGGAGCAGCGTGGTGGAATAAAGTCTAAACCTTCTCCGCAAAAAAAGGAGACCTTAGCCCAGCAGTGGGACATTCATAGGCTGTTACTGTTACTGATTTTGGTTGACTTATGTGCACTGGTTACACAATGTGTTATTGTAGCACAGATAACAAATTTGTGTTTGATTATATGATATTGATTTTTATAATTTAAAACACACCAATACTCCCACACAGTAAACCAGCGATGTGTTCTACATAACGTTTTATAAATTGGTTTCGTTAATATACACAATACAATAGTTAGTTCTTTTTTTTAAGCTTCCAGGCGCCGCACATTTCGTTCAATCAGGAGATCACCACCATCGCAACGACACTCTCAGTTTAACAGCATGGCCGATAAATTTTTGAAATTGGAAGACCAGCGGATAGCACACGAAGGAAGAGTTGTCAAGGTGATGGAAGAGATGGCTCGAACTCACAATGTGCTGGCAGAGGGTGTCAAGGCTCAAGCAGAAGCACATATAGCTCTCGGAGAGGGGTTGAAAGCTCTGGGAGAAGGATTAAAGGCTCTGGCAGAATCAATTAAAAATAATTAAATTTATGCTTTGTTTATTTTGTTTACTATATAAAAATAGACTAGCAATTCGGTTACATTCTTAACCGTCCATAAAGATTGGAGAACCTAAATCCGTACGCGGTGAGATGAATTAATAAGTATTGGCCCTTGTGCATGTGGTCACACCGTGGGGAGATATCATTTTGTTTTGTTTCTACTATGACACAAATAACTTATTAATTGTCATCAAGTCTTTAGTATAAAGATACTTAGTATATTAATTATGACAGGCATATCTTGCATAGAACCTCCTACTCCTAACCTACTCACGCGTAGCCTTGTGACTATTAAGTAGTTTACTAATCAAAGATATTAAGATGAAAGCATAAACAATTTAATACTTTTTACTAATTTGACATATTCCTAACATTCACCCCTCCATATCTTGTATCAACATGAAATATATTCAAATCGACATCAACATTACTATTTATATAAAATAGGGTAGGCAGATTGGCAAACGGGCAAACTGTTTGGTCACAACTGCCCATAGACATTGGCTATAAGAAATATTAACAATCCTTTACATCGTTAATGGAACTGGGCGGTATGTCCCTTGTCCCTATAGTTACACTGCCTCACACACCCTTCAAAACGGAACACAACTATACTAGGTATTTGCTTTTTGACAGTAGAATATGTGATGTGTGGGTGGTACCTACCCAGACGGGCTCACAAAGCCTTCCCACCAATTGATTAATATTAAATCGGTAAATAAATTGAGTTGGTCACACATATACAATTACCAATATAACATTTTTTGCGTGAAATCCTTTTCGTCTGAAATATCTCATCATTGTTGCGGTCTTAATATTATAACGAATGTACCGTCTATGCACCTAAAATCCTGAAATGCCTCGCGGGAGATTTTGAGGGAACTATTCGCATCTGAAAGTATCGGTCGTATCACTTACACTCGTGTAATTTCATTCGTTTTACAGAATACCAAAAAGTTTTCATTGAAAATTCAGAAGTGAGATCGAAAGTGAGTTTTGCCGAATGGCCCAGCAGGGGAGTAATTTTCATATTTTAAAATATAAATAGCTTGTTTGCTTAGATTTATAAGTAAACGTCATCTTCATCGTAAATAAAATGATCTGCAATATATATGTATTAAAAATGATTATCCTAGTCGACGGTGGTGCTCATGGCGTTAATCCTCGTTCGCAGACGGAACCCGCAGCACCTGGCGCAGTTCAGTCACCCGCGCGACGCGGACTGGGGCGCGGGCGAGCGCGGCGAGTGTCCGTACGGCGCCGCCTGCCGCAAGGCAGACGCGCGCCACTGGCGCTGCCACGACCACCCGCCCGGCACGCTGCCGCCGCCCCGCGCAGGTACGAGCACGACTGGGGGCCTCCCACCCCAACAGGCACGAGGGACATCATATCTTAGTTCCCTAGGTGTTTAATATTTCTTACAATGCCGACGTCTATGGGCGACGGTGATCCGCATAACCACGTGATCCATTTACTACGTCAGTCTGCCTACGTAATACAATAATTCAAAAACTCCCTGCGACATAAAACAAGACTGACCAGCCGTGGGAAATGTGTTTTCTTATACATTTCTTTTTTAGGTGTGCAAGTCGTCGAACGACGCGGCAACGTATTCATCATAAATGCACAGACAGTAAATTTTTACGATGATCATTTTGAAGTAGAGGACACCGATGGTGATAGCGTCGATTACGATTACGAATTCTAAACACAGAATATATATCTAAGTTGCACTTGTAATATATATTAACGATTATGTTCCTGAAAAATAAATATGTCGTTATATAAATGGTTTTTTATTATTCACGGGAAGAAATTGTCTAACAGGTCAAAAGAAAAGACAAAAGCAAAATAATCCCGATGTGTTGCCAGTTCAAAATATTGTGACGGGAAAGAGGATTCGTAGAACAATTCAGAGGGAAAATTGGAGTGATGGCGACTCAGATACTGAACCTGATCCATTCGGTACGGACGAATCAGACGAGTGGGAGCCTGACAATCTTGATTATTCAGAAGATATTTAAAGTTAATTCAATAAAATTGTATTTTTTTTATTGTTTTTATTTTCTTTATTAATCATTACTTTTATTCAGGTAACAATAATGGACTTATGTTCGTTATAAATTGCAAAATAACAATTAATTAATGAAATATTACAAATATAAGGTTGCTAAGCTGAACAACAATAGCGAATTATATTGTACGCTTATACTGTAGGTATTGGAGCATTATAAGAAACAATTTTAAGATTTTCTAGAGATAAAATCTTATATACTACACCGGGTTAATTGTTGGTTTAACAAATAAACTGCTCTATTATAGAGTACGGTACGAATACACGTGTGCATAAGCAGAAACGGCCAATTCTCATAACAAGACAATCTTCATATATTGATTGGATATAATATATTGATAGATGACACATATGCCCATCCACCAAGGATATATATAAAAAAGTCTGACCTATAGTATATAAAAAAATACAAAACGGCTCTTCGTAACACGGAATTCAAAGTCCCAGACCTTTCATTAGCATCCGAACATAGAAATCTCTTCTCTTTCTTAATATAAAATGTAAGTAGTTTTAACCTTATTACAAATGGAAAAGTGAGTTTGTTTGTTACACTTCCATGTCTGAACTTCTCAACCATCAGCTAATATATTTTTCAGGACGAAATAAAACGAATGTTTTATAATCAAAGTTAATATTATTCAATAAAATCCTTCATCATCCGAGTGTTCGATTGTATCCCACTCAGGTTTGACTGGCAACAACAACAGTGGCGGGGCCTCCCCTCCCCGCACTCGTAAAGCGTACACGGCTGCCTCCACCTTGGCGACATTGTTGCGGGTTGTGGACATCTTACGAGCTAGCTCTTTACCCATGGAAAATAGTCCTGTAATTATGTATACAATTTAATTAGAACATAAAATATTACAAAATAAGGTTTTAATTTGGAGATATTAGTGCAGTCTGTCGAGTCTTTTTTGCAAGCTTTCAAAATTGTAAATTCACCTGTTGGAAGGTTGCGACTGAATTTTGACCCAACTATTTGAGAACTTTAACACACAATTTTTGGTTATTTGACAATAGAATAGAACAGGTTCTACATTTCATTTGTTTCAGTAATGTATTAAATGAAGGCTTAATTTTAAACGGTTTTTTCTTCATAATGGTCTACATATGGGTTTATGTGCACACCAGTAAAGCCAGGCAGCGCATGTACACAAAAACATAATATATTATACACCTAAACGTTCGTCATAAATCTGTTCGGAGATTTTAGCATTCAGACATGCAGGCAGACAGTGGGGGACTTTGTTTTATATTTATCGTTGTTTTTGAGTTATTGTTGCTTTAACATAATTATATTTTTAGCAAAGACAATATGGCCACACAATATATTTATTTATAGCATTTCTATATAGAAATCTCATTGAAAAAGATTGTTAAAAATTTATAATAAAAAAAATAATTAATAATTATATACACATTTAAGTCCCACAAGTCTCATGTTTCATAGAAATCAAATCATGACAAATCTATCCTTACATTTTTAATATTAGTTAGTTAAATAAAAAAAAAACCAATTATACCTAAATATCCTGTGTATAGATCTCTAACCACTTGACAAGCATGAAAGCATGCCTGGCTCTCCCCACTTGATATAGAATTGATCGCTTTCCGCATCAATTCCCCAGTGAGATCTGCAATGCCGAGCATGTAGTCAGTTTGTGTTAACAATGTGACCACAACCCTCTCTTCTTCATCGCCTTCTTTTACCATATACTGAAATTCCTTCTGTACTTCTGACCATGTGATAATCACTTTGCTCTCCATTAAAGAGCAGAAAGTTCTAGCTTCAATGAATTCTTGCAACCCTGCTGTGACTGCTCGGGAATGCAAGTATGCTGGAACATTTTCAAGTTCTAAGCCAATACTCCTTATCGGTCCTTTGGTAAGCTTTTGAAGGCGTTCATTTGCTTCTTTCACAGCCTTTTCTGCAGCTTCTTCACTATAACAGTGAAAAAAAGTTATTCAGCCAATTCTAATTTCAAATAGTACAAATATTTGTAATTTTCAAAAATGGTAAAAATTAAAGGCGAAAGATTTATACGTTTTGAAGGGAAACCAGATGGCCCAGTGGTAAGAACGCGTGAATCTTAACCGATGAACGTGGGTTCAAACCCGGGCGAGCACCTCTGAATTTACATGTGCTTAATTTCTGTTTATAATTCATCTCGTGCTTTTCGGTGAAGGAAAACATGGTGAGCAAACCTGCATGTGTCAAATTTCATCGAAATTCTGCCACATGTGTATTCTACCAACCCGCACTGGAGCAGCGTGGTGGAATAAGCTCCAAACCTTCTCCTCAAAAAAGGGGAGGCCTTAGCCCAGCAGTGGGACATTTACAGGCTGTACTGTACTGGTAAAAATTATGATTAAAAAAAATTTTGGTATGTTATAAATAACAAATTAATTAAAAGAAGAAAGTTAGAGAAGAGTTACTTCTTTTTGTTTTAAACTTTAAAAAGTATATTATCAATGTCTACACTAAAAGTATTTACAAAAACCTACGTTATAGCAGAATGTAAAAGGAATATTATCCTCTTGCTTTCTATGGTTATATCCCTAGAGAGTTTAACCAGTCTCTCATGTCTATCTTGACGCTCATTTAGTTTCAAAGCTGCTTCTTTAAACATCGCCAAAACCGGACTATCTGCTGGTAAGGATATGGCCGTTTCTTTTGCTACATTGGATAATGTTGTTTGGGCATGCCTTTGCCGGTTACCACGATATTTACCTACAAAACGTGATATTTAGTAAAAATAAAAACACAAAATATATTTATGCAATTCAGACTGACTGAAATACCTCGTCCAGACATGGCTTAAATGATAAGTTATATTATATGCTTTTATAAACAATATTAGAGACTCTTAAAATGTTATTTATTTTGCTCGAGTAACTATTTACTGTACAATGTAGATAGATATAAACAATAAGACAAATGAATTGACAATGACATGGAATTTGTCGGAGTTGTCAACAGTGATGCTAAATTTATTACTTCGTACCATACAACAGGTAAAATAAAATTTTGCTAAAAAACTAGAAAAAAAATGTACGCATTGAAATTTTTATAAAACAATAGTAAATTATTCAAATGAAATATCTTTATTATAAGTTGTAATTAATATTTTTTTTTTTTTAGAATAGGAAGGTGGACGAGCATATGGGCCACCTGATGGTAAGTGATCACAAAACGCCCTTAGACATTGGCATTGTAAGAAATGTCAACCATCGCTTATAGCCAATGCGCCACCAACCTTGGGAACTAAGATTTTATGTCCCTTGTGCCTGTAATTACACTGGCTCACTCACCCTTCAAACCGAAACACAACAATATCAAGTATTGCTGTTTTGCGGTAGAATATCTGATGACTGGGTGGTACCTACCCAGACGAGCTTGCACAAAGCCCTACCACCAGTAAAAATATTTTAATATTAGAATACTACATGTTTAATATTAGAATACTACTTTTAGTATTTGGTATTTAGATACAAACAAGGAGTTAGTTTTATAGCCTTTGTTAACAAATTCGGAGCACTAATTTGCCAATTACACTCAACTAAGAAGTTTATATTTGCTATAGTGTCAATATTATTTTTATCGAATCTGGCCCTTACCTGAAATTCCCTATATAAGAAGTATTATTTGAATATCGTCACAATCACAATCAATGAGCGCAGCATCGCTTTTGTACATTCTCATATTATCTATTTTAAATTTTATTTACACAACATCTCGTCATGTGGCTTGAAAAGTCTTTATGAAGCTTAAAAGATCATGATCGTAAATCGTATTAGTCCTAAGAAAGTCGTATAAATTTCATCGTTCTCATCTATATAACAAATGCCTATGTATCAAATTTAACAATTTTTATATAATATTATTCTCTATGTAATCTCGAATCGAATCTTTTTTTATAAAATATTTTTTTTAATAAAATTAATAAAGTTAAAAAAGAAATGTTATAGTTTTAAGTTTGCTTACTAACAATGATATTATAAAAATAAACTTACGGGTTTAATCATATTTTGTATAATAATATTAAGGTTAAGCTGTTAGATGCCACTTATCATTTTATGTTCACGTTAAAAAAGTTGTCAGTACCAAGTTGTCACTGTCAGATTTTTTGTTGCTGTGCGGTCGGTATCTAATTGGTTTACTATTTACAGAAAACTAATTGAGAATTAAAATACACTTTGAATTTTACTTTCATTAATACTTGTTCATTATTTGCAAAAGAAATTCGTGTTGACTGCCCAGAGTCCGCGAATTTCGAGTAATTTTAAAACTTTTTACTAAACGTAAGACGTTTATCGAGTAAGTATTATACTTAGCGAATTAACTTACGTGTATATAAGAAATTCATATAAGATTCACTGATCCATAACTTTGGTACGTTCATATTATCAATTTTAAAACTACTTTTTAGGTTTACATCATGTCTCAAACCTTAACATTCGGTGACTCATGCGCTCCGATAACATGTCATGCTTGGAATAAGGATAGGAACCGTGAGTACTGAGTATTTCGACAATAACAGCCATGGCTGCTTGATGACTAATCTGAATTTAATTAATGTTTTTCTTTTTGCAGAAATTGCTTTTTCGCCTAACAACAATGAAGTCCATATATATCAGAAAGAAGGAAGTGAGTGGAAGCAGACTGACAATCTTGTCGAACACGATATGAGAGTGATGGGAATAGATTGGGCTCCTAACACCAATAGAATTGTAACTTGCTCTGTTGACCGTAATGCTTATGTCTGGACCCAGGGAGATGATGGAAAATGGACAACAACTCTTGTATTACTGCGCATTAATCGCGCCGCTACTTGCGTGAAGTGGTCTCCAATGGAAAATAAATTTGCTGTTGGGTCAGGGGCTCGATTGATCTCCATCTGCTACTTTGAGAAAGAGAACAATTGGTGGGTATCAAAGCACATCAAAAAACCTATCCGCTCAACTGTGACCACTCTGGACTGGCATCCAAATAACATTCTTCTGGTGGCTGGATCTTCGGATTTTAAGGTCAGGGTGTTTTCTGCATATATTAAGGATATTGAAGACCAACCTGGACCTAATGTTTGGGGTTCCAAACTTCCTTTGGGTCAGCTATTAGCCGAGTTCCCTTCAGCTGGAAGTGGTTGGGTACACAGTGTTTCTTTTTCTGCTGATGGTAATAAAGTGGCTTGGGTTGGACATGATAGTTCGATCAATGTTGCTGATGCTACTCAAGGCAAAACTGTAATTAAACTTAAGACTGAATACTTGCCATTTTTGGGGTGTATTTGGATATCAAACAATACCCTCATTGTGGCAGGGCATAGCTGCATTCCATTACTTTACTGCCATGAAGGTGATGAAATCAAATTTGTTGCCAAATTAGACAATACTCAAAGAAAAGAATCAGGAGGCTTGTCTGCCATGAAGAAATTCCAGTCACTAGATCGTCAAGCTCGCATTGAGACAAGTGATACATATTTGGATTCTATTCATCAAAATGCTATCACTTGCATAAATCTTTTTAAAGGAACTAAGGCAGATGCTGTCAAGTTTAGTACTTCTGGATTAGATGGTCAGCTAGTCACTTGGGACCTCAGGTCTATTGAGTCACTTGAGGATCTAAGGATTCACTAAAAGAAAACACAAACTAAATGAATCATTTTATTTATTTTATAAGTGATAATATAATCAGTTTGCTTTCGAGTTCTGAAATCACTCAATTAGAAAATGAAAGGGCATGGAAAGCTGTGAAATACATCACAATCACAGTTTGATCAGTCTAGCAAGAAAGAAAACACAAAGCTATCAGCGGTGAGTGAAATCAGCCCCCCGTATTGTAAAAACCTCAAATATACAGAATAAACTATAATAGTTACAACATCTATGATTTTTATTATACAATTTAAATTTTAACTTTGATAATCAAATAATTTATATAAATTAGACTATAAGACTACTACAGTCTATGTATAATAGATCACTTTTAATACTACTGAAGTACTGATGCTGTCATAACATTAAAAATTTATGAAATTAACAAATGTTTTTTATTCATCGACAGACACACCTCCTAGGGACTTTAGCTTATAACAGATTATTGTATTTTTCCCCATAGAAGGGTGGCTCGTCTTTATAAATAGTTATATTAACATCAAAGTCATACTTTAACCTACTAAACTATAAGGCCATTTCGTTTGTAAATAATAAGCAATTTATTGCGTGTTAGAGATAATATTGAAAACTGGTCCGATGCGAATGAATACTCGTCTGAGCACCGACCGCAGCTCCGGCTTGAGGTCGAAGCAAGTTATTTCACAGAGCATCGGGTAGTAGCTCGATACGTGCGCCGCAAACTGTAAATAAGGAAGAAAAATTAAATTTCTATAAGATTAAACTTAGTAAGATAAAGATCGTAGTGACGCTGAGGTTTACTATAGGCTATTAACTATTTAAAGCTATATTTAACAATTACTATAAGTTGGACACATTAATATTTTTATGATTATTTATAAAAATATTTAAAAAAATACCCCTAATCTATTAGATATACCAATATTTTCTATTTCCATAAATACCTTAAATCTTTTTTTTTAAACGGGCTTATTACGCTATACAAGATTATAGATAAGATGATGATGATCATGTCATCGGGATGTATAAATTTAATTGCACTGTTTAGTTGATGATGTAATCTGATTTGTGAAAAATATAAACTACAATTTCTGGCCCACATATTCTTAGTGGAATGTATATTATAACCTAATTGAAAAATATGTTTATATATTTTTTGTTTAAAACTAAATATGTGTTTTCCTCAATTCCAAAATTACTCATATAAATTATATAGTAACATCGTTAGAAATTTTGATATATGTATCGAAGCACGTCGCTTATAAAAGAGCCGCTTTTATAGTACTAAAAAAGGAACTATTAAAACTAAATTGTAATCTGAAGTATATACTTTAGTGTAGTTATGGATAAGTATTTAATGATATCCTGTATCATCTTATCAGTTCACAACATGTAGATATGATAATAATCGGTATGTAACTAGAATTTTAATTAACGGGCGTCAATTTTAAGTATACAAACAGTTAGATGGCGTCGCGTTATAGAATATTAAATTGTTGCGTTCGTTTGCGGTTGAAGTCGAGTAGAGAATCATATGTTATTCAATAAACCGATGCCATATCCACCACCTTTGCTTACGAGTTACAATTGTTTGTTAGGAATTTGTTATTTAAATCTTTGTATACTATAAATGATGTCATACGTGTCTAGTATTTATATACAGTGGTCGTGGTATATATTTGTCGTGCTACCACATAATTCTCTTTACAAAATAAAGAAGTTTAAATGAATTTTTAGCGTTCGTATAATTTACAACCTCATACTTGCGTTGACAAATCGTTCAATGTCAATACAAAATGTATGTTTCGAAAACTTAATAAGATAAAAAAACTTACACGTTCATCGGGCATTTTAAGTATTCTCGTAAGAATGAGAAGAAGTATCGATGTCCACGCGTCTCTGTGAGCTTCATTCGTCAACGAACCAAAGTATTCGAGTGCTTCACAAGAAATAGTTATTAGACTTTTTTGTACAGCCGGCCAGTGGCTTCTACGCGCTTCGTCGCTGTACATTTTAAATAATATTCGCAACACACAAGCGAGTGATTGGGTCTCCTGTTTCAGCATGTTCGGTTTAACTGAGCCCTTGAAATTCGCCTTCCAAAGCACATTCCTTTGCGCGTTGTTCGTGTTAAACGTTTTAGCAAATCGATGACTGCACATTAGACATTCAACGAGTCGTAGTAAATGCGGTGAACTTAGTAATCTGTACATGCCTTGTTCTTCACGTTGACATTCTTGTTCCGTTCCTGGAGTGCCACCAGTCAATTCGGCAGCAGCCAGTGCTAATGTTTCAGCATCTTCCTTTCTTGAAGTAGCAGGATAAAATACGATATTATCAATTGTTTGGATAAGTTCCAACTGCACCACACACTTTATGAGAAGACTGTTAAAAATTCGATTAGAGGATTTCACCTCATCTCCTCCTTGTGGTTTCTTTAATATGCCATGGCGTACTTGAGGTGTTTCACCGTCTTCACCTTCCTCAGGTTTCCATGTTAGTAATGTAGTAGGCAAAGTGCTGTTAAATATATCTAACATTATCTGACAAGTTTTGTTCCAGGTTTCTTCGTCGTATTTAGTTCCATTCGATATGACTAGATTTTCCAAACAATTGGTTCCTGATCTCGCAAGCTGTTCGTTATCTTGCTGAACGCACCAATGTAACTGTGCATAAAGCTGTTCGAGTAAAAGGGAACCGAGAATGTCAAAATACTGCGTGAAGACATCGACGATAGCATACAACGCGTGATTGCATGTCGTAGTCATCCATTCGTTTTTCTCTAACTGATGTTCAGGTAACTTCATATTATCAAATATTCTAAACAAGATATTAAATAGATCTCTCCACCAATGAGGACGGAATGATTCACCGTGTGTTTTAATAATCTCAAAGAGGACAGTTAATCCTCTAGTGCGGACGTCAAGTTTGCAACGGCTTACTACACACGATAGTGAGAAAAGAAGGGGAAACCAGCCACGTAGCCATACTCTATCGACTTCAGGTGCACCTTGTTCTCCTTCGAGCCCAGCATGTTCAGCAAACAGTTGTGGAGAGGTTCCCACTGCTGTTGCACAGGATCTGACTAGTCTAATAGCTTCCATAGATGTATCCGGGAATTTAGCATTACAAGCAAATTCAGATAAACATTTTACCGCGTCTTGGAAAGAATCTATCATAGCGGGAAACTGTTTTTCATACAGTTCTGTTATAATTTTGCCAGTGGTTTGGAATGCTAAGTCAACAATCGCTTCATCTTGGTCACTTGCTGCTAAATGAAATACTGAAAATATGTTCTTCCAACCAGATTTTATATTCGGTGCTTGCGAGTTGACCATTTGAGCGATGCATCTAACAACCATATCTCTTATTGTTGGCGAGCTATTCTTCTTCATAATGTGTTCGAATGGTCGCAAAAAGTCTTTTTGGAACTTGAAATTGGCAAATTCGCCTTTTTCTATGAATTTCATGGATAGTTGTCTCAAAGAATCAACTGCAAAAAATGATATATCTTCATTGGCATTGCAGCCTACTTTATTAAAGTGGTCACCTAGCACTTGCCATATCCTAGACCACTGCAACCTAATTCGACCCATATTGTAATAGGATATTTCAACTATTTTTTGAAGAGAGAACATTCGTGGATTAGTTGGATGACTTAATTCATCTAATGATACTTGACAGAGAGCTTTGACAAAATCAACTATTGCATTACCATCAAGTCTTGTGGATCCTGTGAATATTCTATCTACTGCCACAACTACGCTCTGTGAGCTTGTTTCTCCTATGTGCTCCTTTACACTCGGATCCAATGTCATGAGACTGAATTTCAACGAATCGGGTTGAGGTTTGATTCCTGATCCAGACAAGAATTGTGGTCTTACTCCTGTTCCAATAAGTTGTGCCAACTCTAATTGCGAAATGCATTTCACTACGTCGAACCAGCTATAGCCTAAATAATTACCATCAGTGTGTGCAACAGTTATCAGGGTTTTGATAGTGTCAATATTTTTTGCTTTCATTTCAGTAATCGGTGAATTAGCTGTTAACAAAGTGAAGCGTGCTAGTGCTTGAACATACGCATCTCTTTCGAGTGACATATGGAAAATACAGGCTATTCGAATAGCGCATCTAATGCCATCTAAACATAATGAAGCAATTTCAGGATCATCACAATCTTGAAGGCCGACCGAAAAAGCAGCAAGGAATGGTGTCCAGGCCATTTTGAACATGGGTCGTACGTGTTCAACATGTTTAGCTGTTGTAAAATGAGTTTGTACGTGAGAAACAGATTCCATTAAATTCTTAGCTGCTGTTGATATTTGCTCCATTTCCATATTCCATATCAATTTACGTTTTTTCTCGTTAGAGATCATATGTTTCCCAGGCTTATTTGTGTTTTTCATTTTGATCTCATGACCTGCTATTTCGTCATAGATTTGAGATAAATACTCACGTGGCAAGTCGTTATTGTCGCTTATACCACTATTCAGCTTAATGTATTGTTCCTTTGTCATTTTAGTCTTTACCTGTGGTGAGTGTAAATCTGTTGTAAGCATTATAATGGAAAATGCTAATACATAAACGGTATCAGCACTCATAAATAATGTATTAGTAAGATTACATTCGCAATAACGAGCAGCGAATTTTTCCATCAATCTGTCAATTTTTTGAGCTTCACCCGGCAGCCTAAAACCTTCTAAGAAATGCCGTAACGCTGCAACAATATCCATATTAGAAAATTTCATTGAATCTACATATGCATACATTACTTCTTTGGAATGATCATCATTTTCACCTAAATATTCACCAATAAAAATTTTATCTAATCTTTCATCAGTTAATAGCCATTCTGCAATTTCTTTTGTAGATGTTCCTAGTAAGCCTTGTTCTTGTAGAAAAGAAACCCCTTTTTTTGGTTTTCTGTTAAAGAGTTCAATTCCTGTTTCCCAAACTTCTTTTTGCTGTTTCAAAACTTCAAATTGTTCAGGTGAATCCAGGGTCTCCCGATTTCCAATATAGCTGGATCCTGTAGACACCAAGCTTAGGCTTGATCCACCATGTGACTTAATGCTTTGGCGATCTGTATCTTCTTTAGCTGGTCGTTCTCCTAATGTAGTTTGCATGTTAGGATTGATGTATAATTCTTTACTCCACTCTACCATGCATTTTAATATGGAGACAAGACATTCTAGTCCGCGAATTCTCATAGATTTTTCTTGATTTGGTGTCGCTCCTAGTTCTAAAGCCTGTCTACCTTGAGCTATTTTAGATACATCGTTAACGAGCCTTTGAAAAAGATTAGCAGCTGATAAGTCACAATCATAGTTGACATATATGTCAACTACACTTTGGGCATCACCACATATTCTTGTCAGAGCTTGAATTACCATCCATTTATGTTCAAATGATGAGCTAGTGGTTTCTAAAATGTTCATGAAAATTTCTTTAAAGAATACTTCAATTTGCTTCTTTAAATGGACTTTAAAATTTTGTAGCAAGGCCAAGAATATTGCTAGGGAAAGTTCAAACACTTCTGGTACAGAACTGACTCCATTTTTAGATAGAGCAACACAAAGATATTGCTTTATTGCAGTTATAAACATCTCATTATTTCTAAAAACTGGACCAGCATTTTGCAAGATAGAGAGAAGTAAATGTAAGGAGAGAATTTTAGATCTCAGTTCATGTGATTTTGGGTCAGGTGTACCATCAGGTAAAGGTTTCATTGAAAGTTTGCATAAAGCTCTGAAAACAAGAAAAGCATCCTTTTGTAAAACATGTGTGAACTTAGCTGTTACTGAATTATCAATTTCTGAAGCAACATCAACACTCTCTTGTGATGGAATTCTCGTCATGGTAGTTTCAATATTTATTTGACCATTGCTTTCATGGGAAACACTGCCGCTATCTTGTGAATCTGATGGATTTTCAATATTGTCTGGTCCATTTTGGCTTCGTTCTTCTGTAGTTTTCTTTGTAGCAATTGAAACAGCATTATCAATAACAGAATCCACTATTTGCTGAGCTATAATTTTTGCTTCTAATACTTCATCAACGACATCAGTTACTGGTGTAATTTCTTTACTTTCTTCATTGACTTCATTGGTTGTTTCCTCGGTTATTACATTTCCATTAGGTATTTTATGATGACTATCACAAGTAGGATTAGTGCTATTTGCTTCAGATTCTATAGCCTGGTTTTCCATTTTAGTAAAAATAACATTTAACATTTGAGTTAGAGTGGCTCTTGCAGTAGTTTGATTAATGAGATTTTTACTTGCCAAATAAATATTATAACAGGTTCTGACAGCCAAAAGCACTGTACCTTCATGGACTTCAACATGCTGGCTAGTTATCACAGTTAGGAGGGCTTTGATTATTTGAAGTTGGACACCTTCATCTGTTTGAGGGCCATTAAAACAACTGCAAATGGTTTCAACTATTCTATCAATTAAGAGTTTACGAGGTGTGGTTGAATCAGGAATGTTACCAGTAAGGTGACCATAAGCAATAAGTTTCTGGAGGCAATCCAGTGCTGTTACAACTATCCGAGATGCTTTGCTTTGGCAAGCCAATTCGAAGGGAAGGAAATATTTTTCAGCAGTAATGATGTTGGACGAGTCATTTTTTGGTAAAGGGAGTGTGCCAGATGTTGGGCTTTCAGGTGATTCAACTTGACCCCCATTTTTCAATTCAGCCTTAATATCCTCTGAAACAAAATACCCATATTGTTATTTTAACATATGATCAAATTGTAAATTAAATTGATTGCAACAAATACAAATATCCTTGCTTTCTAGTTGAGTTTAAATATTTTGTAATTGATCATAAGATTTACACACGAAGTTGCCTACTTCAAATAAAATAATGTCATGCTTGATTGAGACCATCAACTCATTTATTGTTAAGAATCATTATGCTCTACCAATTATTATGCAAAGCAACTTGATAATACAAAGTAGGTATCCCCACTACTAGTCCTCAAGGTCAAAACCCAATCACCATTTCATGTGATCTTTTAACAATTTCAGCAGTACTGGATGTAACTTAATTAGTGAAGTTATACAAATTAAATGTCACAATATTATGCTATATGGATAATATCAAAATGGAGCCTTACCTAAGGCAACTTCACAGGACTTTTTCAATTGACTGTGATAGGATCGTTTGATGTCCTTATCGGCTAGTATCTTTTCCAAAGCTCTAACTATAAACATTTCTTTAGTTTTAAGATTGGTTTGCATCGTTAGTTTATATTTTAATCACTCCATTCGTTCCAATCGGAATCGACTTATGTGCGCGGTGACTTCGTAGACATTTAGATAGTTCACATCGAGGCACTGGTATATTTTATTGGCAATATTAATTTCAAATTACTTAAGAATATAATGTAACATCACAAAACTTTATGCAACTAACGATTTGATTGAATTCATTTCAGCGAAACGGAGATCTCTCAACTCACACCTCATCACAAACATGTCAATTATAAAGCTGTGTTCAGTTTTACCATTTTCGTTATAAGTTTTATGACAATTAATTTACAAGCAAATTAATAACTAGTTAAATTATAATAAAATAAACAAAGTAATGGAAAAAATTACTAGACTTACAAAAAAATCAATTAAATAATGATTATTATGTTTTACTTTAAAATATTATTGATCAAGGTAATATGCTAGTTTTTAAATTTTTACTTAATTTTAGTTAAATTATAAAAATAATTTAATTTTATCGTTTTACTCACGATTATATATTTTTTCATTAACAATATTTTCTTTTCAGTAAACATTTTGTTTATCTCAACCAAGACAAAAAATCAACTCAACACTACTATTTTTTTATTATCTGTCATACTGGAAATTTGTGATGGCCTCCCGCTGCCCGTCTTTTTGACACAAAATAATAATTTGCAAATATCATTTAATATAAAGTGCTGTTTTATTTTGGACTTGTTTTGTAATAACCAACAAAATTGCTTCCACAATGACTGTTACGCGGGTGGCGGAGTCCCGCACGGAATTTAAATTAAAGAGTCTTCCCGAAGATGCTATATCCAGTGTAAAATTTGCACCAAAATCAAATCAATTTCTATTAGTATCATCTTGGGACTGTTCTGTGAGGCTATACGATGTGTCGGCTAACATTGAGCGACATAAATACAATCACGAACTTCCAGTACTTGATGTTTGTTTTAGAGTAAGTGTTTGTTTACTTCAACGCTTTTCTAACCTAACAGAATATTGAGGATTACAATAATAAATATACATTGCTAATGTTGAAGTTATATATTTATTATATTAGATGTTTATCTTTATTATATCGATATAGCTGATGTGCTTAAAGTTTAATATTTACTTTTTATATCTTCAGGATGCTGTCCATTCCTATAGTGGAGGTCTGGATCAAACATTAAAAATGTATGACTTAAACGCGACCAGTGAAACTGTACTTGGTGATCATAAGGGTGCAATAAGATGTGTAGAGTACGCTAATGAAGTTAATGCAGTGCTGACAGGGAGCTGGGACGGTACCATCAAGATGTGGGATAGCAGAGTTCCAAACTGTGTCGGAACCTACAACCAAGGAAATGAGAGAGTTAGCAAAAAATCATAGTTATCAAACAGTAGAGTTACTATTGAGATATAATTTTCTAATCTTATTGGATGATTGATTAATTAATTAATTAGGTACCTTAATAAACAACACAAAAATAAATTTATTGTACAAACTGTTGACTAACACAATTATTACAGCAACACCAATTTAATACATAATTACGAAAGTAATACATTTAAACATAGTCATGTTCTATAATATGGTATTTAATATTTATTATGATTAACTTTAAATTCAAAGTAAAAATATTTTGTTTTGGTTACAAGTAAAATATATACTAGAGATGGATTTCAATAAGAGTGATGTTGTCATTAATTTTAACATAATTTCAGGTGTACACAATGAGTATTGTTGGTGAGAAATTTGTAGTAGGAACATCGGGTCGTAAAATTTTTGTATGGGATGTACGGAACATGGGCCATGTGAATCAAAGAAGAGAATCCTCACTCAAGTACCAAACTAGATGCATCAGGGTGTTTCCCAACAAGCAGGGTTACGTCTTGAGCTCAATAGAGGGAAGAGTTGCTGTAGAGTACTTGGATAGTAATCCAGAAGTACAAAAAAAGAAATATGCCTTCAAGTGTCATAGAATTAAAGATGGTGGTATGTAGATTTTTCTATTATACTCACAAAAGGCTTAACATTAAAATAACTGATACATGTTATAATGTAACAAGTGAAAAAAAAATTATATAATTATAATTTATAATTAATTATAATTAATAATTTTAATAATAATAATAATAATAATAATAAATTTATAATTTTTACTGGTGGTAGGGCTTTGCGCAAGCTCGTCTGGGTAGGTACCACCCACTCATCAGATATTCTACCGCAAAACAGCAATACTTGATATTGTTGTGTTCCGGTTTGAAGGGTGAGTGAGCCAGTGTAATTACAGGCACAAGGGACATAAAATCTTAGTTCCCAAGGTTGGTGGCGCATTGGCTATAAGCGATGGTTGACATTTCTTACAATGCCAATGTCAAAGGGCGTTTGGTGACCACTTACCATCAGGTGGCCCATATGCTCGTCCACCTTCCTATTCTATATAAAAAAAAATATATATATACATATATTTGTCACCTATGTTAAATCCATACTTTTATTTGTATTAAAATTTATTTAAATTTAAATATTGAATACTGTAGAAAAATTACTGTACAGATTAAATTCACATATATAAATCAACCAAAAAAAATTAATTATTGTTTTTTTCAAATGTTGCAGGCCTAGAAAAGATATATCCTGTGAATGCAATAAGTTTTCACTCTGTATACAATACTTTTGCTACGGGTGGCTCGGATGGGTATGTTAACATATGGGATGGGTTTAACAAGAAGAGGCTTTGTCAATTCCATAGGTAATTGTAATATAAATATTTTTTTATTATTATTTAACTGTCATGATTTAAAGATTTCAAACTTTTCATTTGCTTCGTTTCTCAATTAAGACTGATCAATCTTTGGCTCATTTCTATTTTGGTTTTTTACAATATAAATTTATTTTGTGATCTTGGTTACTATTAAATTTAATATTTTTTCCTTCAGATACAATACAGCGGTCTCATCTCTAAGTTTTTCTCACGATGGTTCAGCGTTAGCAATTGCGTGCTCGCAACTAGACGAAACCCAAGCTGACGAGCCCAAGCCGGAGGACACCATCTACATCCGATATGTCACTGACCAGGAGACAAAACCAAAATGAGTGATAGTTTCATCCCGATAATCTGTGGCTTTATAGTTATAGTGTTGTTAGTGAACGATCTGATATTATCTTGTTTTAATTATATTATTAATTCAAATAATTTATTGATATTTGAATTATTGAAATAGACCGATATTTAAATATTCTGTAATATAAAGCAATGTTAGTGTCATTTATAATTTAAATGCTCTAGTTCCTAGCTAATATAGCTGAAACAAATAAGTGTGTTCTTAATTAAAATTATTTTGACAAGGTTGCTTAAAATGAGTGTTATTCTATAAAGCCACTATCGGGATAGTGAAATGATTGAGACATAGTGTGGTCCGTGATGTAGCTTTAAGTGATGAATATTTGAAATAAATAATAAGTTTTCAATTGTATTCTTTTATTTCGATAGTTATCTTATAACTTTTGTATATTAAATAATATTTATTTTATGAGATCTTATATATAAAAAAATCATGTTGATATATCTGTCTGAAATAGATTTGGTCACAGTTTGACCAATCAACATAGAAGTTGTCATGTATTTTTTCCCGGAGAAGGTTTTTATACGGTCCATTGTAACTCGACACTCGATAGCGCTGTAGTACATCTACTTATATATCGTTAAACCGATCGCCATGAGTGGTATATATACCTAAACAGGCGTCACATTGCTGAGTTTCGCTTGTAGTAAATAAGGCTTTTGTTTCTCACATACTCAGTTTTATATTTAGTACAATATATAACAGCGAATGACGAGTGAGGCAACTCGTATAATCCGCGCCCGATCAGAATGGGATGCGACTTGGAATGCCAAGCGATGGATGGAAAGCCAGCGTGGCTTTGCCTAAATCGGATTTACAACTAGTTTAGAACTTCTTTGTTAACGCTCCTTTATTCCAAGTATTATTTCCGATTTAACCTTAACAAAGTTCTATCCGATTATAAAACAGCGCGGATTATATCATGTCATCGTCATTGGTAACACAAAGTACATAACCACCACTTGTCATTTGACATTTCTGGAGAGTTGAGACCTCACTACACAAAAGCTACACTAGCGACTCTCGCAGCGAATTCAAGAGCGATATCTCTCATTTTCAGCGCATTCGAAACTAACTTAAACCTAGTGCTTACTGGTGAGGTACCTAGATTTTGCAGCGGCCGCAAGACTCATTTTCGTCTCTATTATTTAGCATTAAAAAAAATCTGTCGAAAATTGTAATATTTTCTAGGACATTTTATCTTCAGTGTCGGCAAAGAGGATAAGATAATTTTATAATGTGAAAAAAAATGTTTTGTGTTGTTTTTAGAACGAACGAACGAAGAACGTAAATTCTAGAAAATCTTTATCGTGTTGTTTAAGAAAAAATTCGAATTATAGTTATAGGTATATAATTACTTAAGGGATTACCTACTCGTATTACAATGTCAGGTGCTGATAAATTTTTTTTAAATATTTAATGAATATTTGTTTGAAGTTTGTAAACTTCAGAATTATTTAATGTTAATAATAAAAACATGGCTTAGAAAGTGAAATTAAAAATAAAGTTCTAAATATTACACCACGCATAGGAGTTAACTCTTTATTTTTAGAACAAATTAAAAGTACAGACGGTGGAACCTTAACTGGGAATTTGCAGGCCATATAAGCGAACATTAAAACGTATTCCAAACGTTCAAATTAACACATTTTGCGAATACACAAGTGATGCACCCGCGCAAGATTCCGCAATTAAATTTAAGAGCGCACAGAGAACTGGCAAATTTTAATTTGAATTTCTCCACGATCTTTGGCTGATGGGAATAAGGGTTATTTCATCGAAAAATGGTTCGTGTTTTAATATTGTCTAATAATGCTTACTCAGACTAAATTGGCGTTCAAACAATACATCTGTTTGAGACCACCTAAAGCCTTCTTAGAATTGTTACTTGGCAAAAGGTCCAGTGTAATAGCATGATATTTGCGAACACTATTTTCCAAGTCTATAATTGAGTTCTGACATTAGCGCCTACTATAAAACTGTTTGTTAAGGAAGTAATTTCCACTAACATAATAAAAGCCGTAATATTATGCATATATTAATATCATTATCATTTGAATACTTTACGGCTTTACTATTTGTGTATTGCAAGATAGACATAGATAATAAATACGAAATCAGTCTATTAAAATTGCAACTGCATTTTGCATTATGTTCACAGAAAAAACCTCTTATTTGTTTCTGAAAAATCTTTAAGCAAGTAAGTTAGTACTTCTTATGTCATAAACTATGTACTGTAATTACCAACTAATATTTATGTTTTATTCACTTATGTATACGTTGTAAAAAATAAATAACTATAGATGAATACGATCATTTCATAGTTAACAAGCTCTCACTTTATTACTTGCAATTTTGCACTCCAATAAGTGAAGTGGTAGTAGGTCGTAATAACTGAAGACGTCTTTACCTTAGCGAACTTAAAGAGACGAGTGGTTGAATCATCTTTATAGAATGCTTGATTACTGCTCTTATTAGAGGTTGCTTAATAACCACGCATTGTTAGTTCTAAATTACTTCAAGTAATTTCAGTTTGTGCCGTTATTGCAGTGCTAATATTACAAATAGTTGTTTGTTTGTAATCGATAAATTCTGAAACTTTTGAATCGATTTAATTAATCTTTCAAAATTAGAAAGCTACTTTATACAGAAGTAACATGCATATGTTAATTCTGAATACTATAGGTCAGTAATACTAAAATTTCAGTATGAAATAATTGTATTTTTAAAGCTAAGCCAGAAGAAAAAGTGCTACTAAGATGTTATGTCCACGTGCAATGACAAAATCGACAGTTTCAATAATGTAAACATTTTATATCTATAATTTTAATAGGCACTTATTAGAAAATAATTATACTCAAACGTTTAATTAGTATAATAGCAGATATTAAAGGAAATTGGCCTTACAAACTGAATGCCTCGCGGGTTCAGCCAGGATAATATAAAAAGCTTAAAAATATGCATACAATTTTAATATTGCTATTAAAGCTTAAAGACGGTTTTGCTAACTAAATTTATTAGGCGTTGTTGTTTATAATGCTCATTAAGACTACAATTAATTCTATTTTATAATAAAAATAAAATAAAGATTTATTGAATTTTTCCTGTATACAATTCTGAACATGCCGCTCAATTATGATAGAGGTTTAAATAAACAAGTGAAGTGTCCTTAATTTTGCACCTTTCAGGATGGCTTAGTTTTTATTTAATTTACATTTGAGCTATATAAGTGTCACAAACATCGCGAAAATATCGAGTAGGTAGGTAAGTAATCTTTAATAATTTATTATATAGTTAGAAGATTCCTTGAACCGTACAACAGCGTTGTAAAAAAAAAAAAGTTGCGTGCTAATTTAAAACCGCCATTTTGTTGGTGAACAGAAAGGTAAAATAATTAATTAATTATTAGCGCAACTTGTGAATCGTTGTATGTGTTCAAATGTGTTATTTGGATTTTTAAAAGTAATTGAGTGAATTATTTACATCAATTTGTATGATGGTGTTCTATTTTTAAAAAGACTAATTCGAGTTTTTTTAAAATCATTGCCACTTCTGGAGGCTAAATATACCTATTATACAAAATGTAACGAATCAACTCATTTTCTATCTCTTATTCTATTAATATAAGAGATTTTTTTCCTTAAAAATTAAATGGGATTATCTACGAGTATTTTGTGGCGTGATAAAGTGATTTAAATGTGTGATTGCTGTGTAAAGTGATTTAAAATAAATTGTGTGACAGTAAATTGGTGTTTCAAATTCTCGTTTACGGTCAAATCTCTCGTCAGCGCAGCGGCCATGACGGTAGTAGTATCTGTAATCGAGGAGTACTGCGGAACTGCACCAACCAGTTGCTTGATCACGGTTGCGGGAGCCATCATGCATCCAGAGATCATCTTAATGCAAGGTACAGACTTTACAAATAATATTTATTAAGAGCAATAAATCCGATTTTAACAAATTTATAAATTCACTACTATCAGCTATGGCTAAAAATAAACCAGATAAATTTCAAAATACTGTCAATACAAAAGCTGAATTTGATCCATCATTGAAAAACCAAACAATGATGTGAATGAGGTAAAATAAAGTAAATGGAAGCATCTATTTTTGATTGGTCTGAAAGACATTTCGCTTTATCTGGACTTACTGTACTAGCTAAAAGACCGTACGAGAGTCTTCCTCCGCTACTTTATTTTTGTACCGATTGTCAGAATAAGTTGTTAGACGTATTTCCTTGACAAGTAAATTATGGTCAACTATTAAATGGTATGCTTTTTAAATGTGCAAAGTTCGCTGATTCCTTGGAGGAATACTTCTATGAAAAATGAGTTTTATTGAATCGTTGCGGTATTGTTTATAAAGTTGAGTGAGTTTACAGTCAGACGTAATTCGAGATCAGCTGGTCGTTTCGCTGCCTGAAGTAAACTTACCTGAGACAATTGTCATGTGCATTATAATTAGAGAGTTATAATAGTGAAAGAAAACCGTGTTATTATTGCATTTTAATAAGTGATAAAATGTATTGTGTGACAGTAAATTGGTGTTACAAATTATAATTGTCATCCTCTGATGAAATTATTTACATGAGAATCTTCGACAAAAGACCCAATAACTTATTATATATTTATTGGGGTTTGAATCCAGGACCTCGAGATAGCCATTAGACCAACGGGCAGTCATCAGGAACTATCTAATAAAAAAACAAAAATCAAAATCGGTTCATAATCACAAAGATATAGGAATATTTGTACAACAAACGATAATGGTAGAAACGACGACATCGATTTAAAGATTTTAAAGCGGTAAGACAGCTGGTCAAGTAACCCAATAAATGATAGGTACCTACTGGTACTGGCCGCACCTTTACGCGCGAAAACCTTACGGTATCTGCGATTTATTTATCTTACCATTTTTATGCGCGAGGTCACGAGGTTTGTGAACGTAACTGGGCACGTTATATTCTTATGGATTTAAGAAATATTTTTATGTATTTCTGTATTATAAATATGATTGTTAATTGTATTTGTACTAGGGCTTTAGACTGCCTCGTTGGTCTAGTGGCTACATGTAAGGCCGCAGATTTAGTGGTCATGGGTTCAAATCCCAGGTCGGCCAATAAAAAGTTATTGAGTTTTTCTTATTAAGTACGTAAAACCGTTGGTAGGGAATAGAGAGGGCACCTGTGCTTGCGCATACACATGCGCTTAATAATATGTTCTGCGCAGTTGGTTAATCTGTCTTGAGTTTGGCCGCCGTGGCCGAAATCGGTTTGGAGGACATTGTTATTTTATTGTTAGGGCTTTGTGCACACTCGTAATAGAAGATTTCTACCACTTTATTGTACCGTTAAATAACTATTTCATAATTAGTTTTGATGCGTTTCAATTTATAGGATGTGATCCTGAGTAGTTAGGGGATAAGAAACTTATAACTTATCTGAGAGAGCTTGGTTTGTGGGGTATTTTTGGTGGTTGAATGAAATTATATTAATATAGGTAGACCCTTACATCAAATAGGCTACCACACAGGTAGCCTATTTGACGAAGTACCTTCCTGTTATAAATAAAAAAAACAAAAGGTTTTTTTAATATGTATTAAATGTCATAGTATACATAGAGTCTATTTGAATCTAAAAACTTGAACTATAAATTGCCCTTCAGTTAAAACTACATAATAATATTCTATAAAATTTCCACATGAAACTCTTTTAAATATAAGTTACCAGTGATGCTAATAATAACCAATAACAGTATAACACAAAATCAAAGATAACTTACGAAATTATATTAAAAAATAATTAAATTACCTTAAAAGTTACTGCCTACCTATATACCGAGTTACTTTTTTTCCCCTTTTGATTGGGTTGTCTGGAAGAAATAGATAATTAGCCATAAAATCTTGTAACCTACTTAGACACAGGACTTAGTTCGAATTATTTTTCAGTATTTTTAAGTATGGTGTACAATAAAGTAGTAATAAATAAAAAATAACCTCTTTTAACATTCATAAAACTAATATTTCTAAATATTCATAGTAGCTTTATTATCATTTAGTTCAAAATAATTGCTTATCTGATCTCGCTGCGGTAATGTAGACCTTAACCCTACAGCTAATCTAATACAGGTAAACCTAAGCTAGACGGGATGTGCAAAAACCTTATGGATCTTATCTCAGCATTTAATCTACACTTAGTCACGAGAGAAAGCAACGAAAAGGAGTAGACGTAGCTAACGTGTTGTTTCATATACTCATATTATTAACAATCACATTGCATCATTCAAAAGACAAACAAATACATGGAAACATACATTACATTTAAAATAATTTTACGGTTTAAAAAAAGAATGAATTAAAATTGCATTCATACACTTATTGTATGAAAGAGCGGTCCCTCTGCTACAAGTGGGGCCGAATTCTACTAAACTGTAACGATTATTAACTATCTTAAACATTTCTCTTTACAGAGGTTGCCTGGAAGAGATCACTATAAGTGATGAGGCCGCCTTTGCATATTATATGTTCTACTGGCTATTATATGTTACTAAATGTTTGCAAAGTATGTGCAATAAAGGATTAATAAATAAATAAAATAAACTATAACGATTACGATACATTCCCGATTCAATTCTGATCCAACTTCGACTATTGTATATTTATTCTAATCGGAACCGAATCGATATGATGTTAACATATACCGTTATGTCAAAACGAACCTTATTTGTCAAAGTTTATGCCAATAGTCGATAATTAAATTAAAGAATAAGAAATCGGATAAACGGCCACGATCACACTTCGATTCGATTGCGATAATTTGACAATTTGTTAGTAGAATTGACCCTCTGATCGTATGGTCCCAATTTTCAGATTTTTAATGCTGTTACTTTATATCATTAAAAAGAAAATGAATGATGTATAGAAGCGAGTTTTATTTGTAAAGTAGATAAAAACCGTGCCAAACATGATAATATATTGCCCATTGTTAAGTCGTAAATTAAGAGAACATAATTTTATTCTAAATTAAGCGTTAAATTATTTTATAATGTTTTTTTTTACATTAATTTTGTACAAGTATGTTAATTAACAAACGACGTCAGTAGTAAGCGTGGGCGTTCGCTACGCAAATCCGGAAAGATGTTATTTTTAAAGGTATTTACCTTCTCTAATAAGTAGTTTAAGAAGTACTTATTATGCCTATGTATATATTATATTAGTGAACACCTAATGATCGTTCTTTAATTCGTTAACAGTAAAATAACAACACCAAAGACAATCAAAATATTATTTATTCCAGACGGCTCTTATGAGTAATTTTGAATCAGTTATGTTACAGGATTGAGTTGAATTTTAAGTCAAAAACGAGAAGAAATAGCAAAATTCAGTAGTTACAAGTTTTTTATTTACTATTTTTATAGTCAACTATATATAATTAAATTTATACGACTAATACGAATTCCAAGCTTTTTATCAATCAATGTTGACTTTAACAAAATAATTAAATTAAGCAATAAGTTCCCCCAAAAGAATAACTTGCCCCAATATATAAGATTCGCATCGGAACATCACGAGCGTGGCGGAATAAGCTTCAATCCTTCTTAAGAAACGAGGCCTTATATTAGCCCATCAGTTACATTAGGCCATTATGCGTTGTGACTTCACTTTAAGTACAAATACCGTACCATATTTATACTAACAAACAATACACTTCCTACAATTAACGCATGTTATTAACAATTTAAAATGATTTTCCTATAATATAAAATGTATAAATATAAAATAACTTACGTTCTTTGAATACTCAATAACACAACTGTTTTAATCGTTGATATAAGTAAGTTTATAGTTAGGTTAGTTAGGTTATGTCACTTTAATTATAAAAAATGATACACTTATCGTAATCATTCTGATCCATATTAACTATTTTAAATGGCCTAAGTCGTGCCATTCCGGTCGCTCGCAGATAAAATATTAAAACTACACCCAGTGCTACTTCTTAATTGATACCCATTAAATAAATAGACACGAAAACACTGTTTATCTCCATTTAAACT